>NC_092810.1:37530618-37838218 GCF_040954645.1 Diabrotica undecimpunctata
AAAAGTTCTAGTCAGTTAGCACTGTTAATATTACAAACCCACCAAAGGCCTTAATCTTCTTTCAGTACCCTGTCCGATTATCGAACGTTGGCGATCATATTGGCAATAATAACTTTGTTTACGGCGGCTCTAAATAGATTAGCGGTGGTCTCTTGATAACATTCTCGCAGATTTCGGAGCTAGGATGTTCTTCTTCGGCCTGGGCCACTCTTTCCGGCGATCTTACCCTGTATTATGAGGTGTCGAAGGTTATACCTCTCTCTAGATGTGTCATTACATGACCGAAATACTTTCGAATTTTTATAAAGGCCTTAATAGACTTTGTTAAAAAAGGTTGGGCTGAAAGGACAACTTTAACCTAAGGATGAGCCACAATAGAATTCTTAGGTCGAGTTGAAGCGTGGTTAAGCGCCCACTCATATTGAACTTATCCTAACCCTAGATCCTAACCTGTTGATTAGAAATTGAAGCAGTTTCATCAGTTTTTTATTCAGGCAGCTTTAGCTATGAGACTGAAATCAATAAGACCCAAGAAAAACGCCAAGCTCAAGGTCAAACATTATTGTGTCGTATCGTTTTATAAATTCACTTCAGTACTAATTATTATTTAGATATGTTGTGAATATAATTGAAGTTGTCTTCGATTATCCTGTTATTGTATTACTGTATTAAATTTTATATTATCCTGTTTTTAATCCGTAAACACTTCAGTAGTTCACCTTTTGGCCTCGCCAGATGGCGCGGTAATTGTATTACTTTAATTTATGGTCAATTTTTAGCTTTCTTCATAATATCTGCTTGCTACTTCTGTAGGTATTAATAAAATAATGCGAACGGACTTTTCCATATTTGGCGTAATAATTGGTGTACAAAGTGAAATTCGAGTTGGAGACATAAAAATGTGAAAGTTGAAAATTATAACGATAATTCACCTCCGACCTTTGCAAATATTTTTTATGTGCAAAATTCCATCCAACGGGCGCAGTTTAAAACACCATCATTACGGTTTTGCTTATGAAGTTATCAGATTTGCGAAAGCGTGCGATGCATCTTTTTAAGCGAAGACAAATTTGCTGAAATATGTGTAAACAAAAATGCAATGTCTATAATTTAAAAAGATTTACGATTTAATGGTTTTCACACCAGTGAAGATTCACGCACATGAAATTTTTTTAAATCAAAATGAAATGACGTTGTAGTATAACGTATATTGATATATTTAAATGTCATTTGTCAATATAAATATAACCTATTGACTATATGACAGATCATTAGCTTATTTTTTATGAAGTCTATTTTGTTTTTTAAAGTAATCATAACAGGAGTTGAGGTAGTCCTTGAATATGAAGAGAAACTAAGAGAAGACATACAAAAAATGAGATGGAAAACAGCTTAAACTAAAAATAGAATTTAAAAGTGCGTTTAAGATAGGATACAAGAAATCTAGCTATAATAGAAACGAAGAGCTGAGAAGACAACATAAATTACTGCAAGAAAAAGGTAACTCAGATATACAAGAGACGGTAGAGATAGATATTGATGCAGAGCTGACGTCCAAGGGAGCAAAGATACAAAAATAAAGATGACAAGGTGCTGAAATGGAGTGCAAAAGAAAATAAACACAGAAATTGAAAATACTCCAAAAAACTAAAAAGAAAAAGTAAAAGAAGAATGGATGGATTAAAAGGAAACAGACAATACAAACAAAGAGGAAAAGAGTCCAGGTTCAATATTCAGAATAATAAGAAAAATACAAAAAAAAGACAATTAAGAGAATGACAAATAAATTAAAACATGGGAAGTAAGGACGCTGCTGAAAACAGAAAAAATAAAAGGACTAGATGGGGGACATGGAAAAGTGTTCTTCTTCTTCTTCTTCTTCTTCTTCTTCTTCTTCTTTTTATATAGACATGACTCTGTCTGTTTTTCAATGTGCCTCCAGTAAGTTGTCATTCCATCGTTTTCGTAGTCTTCCTACTGATCGTCTTCCTATTGGGGAACCGTCTCTTGCCTTCTTTACTACTCTATTTGTTGTCACTCGGCTTATATGACCGATCCATTCTACTCTTTTATTTCATACCCAGTTCTTGATGTTTTCCACCTTGCATCTACGTCGTATATCTGTACTTCTAGCCCTGTCCCATAGTGTCTTACCATAGATTTTTTTAAATGTTTTCATCTCTGCTGTTTCTAACATCTTTTTTGTCCTCTCTGTGTCACGAAAAGTCGATAAGGAGAATTTAGTATAGTAGAATATAGTATGTAGGCGAAGAAAAACAGGGAAAGGGAAGAATGGCTTTTATAGTGATAGGGAAAATGAGATATAAAGTTATGGAATTTAAACCCATAATTAAAAGAATATCGTACCTAAGAGTAAAAAACTAACCGAATAAGTTGCCCATAATAAATGTCTATGCACCCACAGAAAACAGTGGTGACTTGACGAAACAACAATTCTATGAAACACTACAAGAAAACGCTGAGAAAATCCTGAGAGAAGATATACTAATTATTATAGGAGATTTCAACGGCCAAATACGCAAAGAAAATTGCTTCACAGAGGTTGCAGGCGAAAACTCAATAAAATCTTATCTTTGTTGATACATCTATATATATATATATATATATATATATATATATATATATATATATATATATATATATATATATATATATATATATATATATATATATATATATATAATCAAGGATCACTCGAGTGGTGGGTTTTTCGGTCAAAAGGTGGAGAAAAAAAGACAAAGAACGTGGCTACTTCATCTATTTATTCCTTCATCTATTTATTCGAAGACGTTTCGTTCACACCACTGCCGCTCGCTATCAAATCATTCCAGACTTATAGAACTGGAAAATAAACTGAAACTATAAAAAATGGGAGTCATAGGAATCAACGAAGTAAGACGGAAAGATGAAGATCTATTGGAATTAGCGTCAGGAAACACATTCTAGTACAAAGTCACATCAACGGGCAGAATAGGCGGTATTGGATTTCACATTAACAAGAAATGAACACAGCAATTACTCACACTGACGAAGAAATAGAGGAACTCTACAGTAACATAAATGAAGCAATAAATAACAATAAAAGCCACTTAATTGTAATAAGTATTTTTTTGGTGACTTTAATGCCAAAGTGGGAAAGAGAAACGAGAAGGAACAAGTCGTGGGAAAGTATTGAGTCGGTGATAGAAATGAGAGGAGAGAAAGACTGGTTCTGTTTCATCATCATCATCATTATCATCATGCAACCTCTTCAGCCCTCTGCTGGATATAGGTCTGTCCCATTTTTCGCCACTCTTACGGTTCTGTGCGTCTTGTTGCCATTTCTTGGATATTCGTTTAATGTTGTCCATCCAGCATGTTGGTGGTCGTCCTCTGCTGCGTTTGCCTTCTCTTGGGCGCCAATCAATTAGTTTTCTGGTCCATCTTGAGTCTTTTAGTCTCGCTATGTGACCTGCCCAATTTCACTTCAGCTTGGCTATACGTTCGACGACATCAGTGATACCTGTTCTTTTCCTTAGGCCGTGTTTGCACACTACCAAAAGATGCCAATTGCAAATACACTCTTTAAGAAAAAAATCAAACAGAAAATGGACTTGGGTAGCACCAAATGGAATTACTTAGAAGGAAATTAACTTCATTCTAACCAACAAGATTGCTACAATAAAAGATGTCAGTGTAATAAATAAATTTCAAACAGGCAGCGACCATAGACTAATCAGAGCAAAAGTTGCTCTAGATCTGAAACTAGAAAGAATCAAATTAATCACAAAACCAAGAGTAACTGGTATAAATATTAACAATCAAAAACACTACCAAAGGACAATTAATGAAAAATTACATAACCAAATCGACAGCTCACAATTAATAGAAATCCTCCTTGATAGTGCCAAAGAAATCGGAAGCCCCCAAAAACAAAATGAACATAGTAAACTATCTGATTAAACCAAAATAATGCTAAAACAAAGAAGGGAAATGAAAGTAAGTAGCAACAAACAGAGAATAAAATATGCAGAACTTAAGACAATAAGGAAAAGTATTAAGGAAGACATAAGAAAATACGATGAAAGAATGGTAGAAAATGCAATCGAAAACAGGAAAAATTATAAGAAAACAAGAAAAGCATTCATTATTAGAAAGAAGCAAATCGTTGCTGTGACAAACAAAACCACCAGAATTACATACAGAAATGAAATAGTACAAACAACATATTAAAAAATGCATTAGATGGTTAACAACCAAGAGACCAAGTTGTAAGTTGCCTTTAGAAGTGGATTCAGTACCATGGATCATATGCATACTCTCCGAGAATGAATGAGTGGAGCTAAAGAATATGAAATACCACTAGCATTTAAATTCATAGATTTCAAGAAGGCTTTCGATTTTATATATCCCAAGGCAGTAATAGAAACTTTGACCAACCAAGGCGTTGTCGAACCGTACATAGAAACTTTAACAAATATATACAGACAAGCAAAAGTTAAGGTAAAAATTTATAGAAACACTAGAATTTCTCACTACAAAGGAGACGCAATATCACCAAATTTCTTTACGGCAACTCTAGAAAATATATTCAGAAAAATAAACTGGCACAACCAAAGAATATCCAGTGATGGAGAACACATCGTTTTGATTGCTAATAATTCTGCAGAACTACAAAAACTTATAAGTGACCTAAAAGTAGCTAGCAATGAAGGTCTAAAAATGACAAAAACAAAAACCATTAACAACGACCTAGTGGATGTCCAAGATGTAATAATAAACAATACTGTACTTAAGACAGTAGACGAGTATGTATAACTGGGACAATTAATACATAAATCTGGCTCCTTACTCCCAAAAATTAACAGAAGAACGAAACTAGCTTGGGCATCTTTTGGTAGAAATGCTTTGGTAGAAAAACGCATTCGATCAGTGTATACTACCAATCATGACATACCGATAAAACGATAATATCGAAACTCAAAGAGAGATCGAAAAAGAATAGAATGGATCAAGAGACCAAGAAGACGGTCAAATTTAAGATGAGACTATGACTATTGTCGAGAAGCGAATATCAGACAATCGTGGGCAGAAATGAAGAATTACAATTGACTATGACTATTGACTATGTAAGGTAGATTATGTGACCATAATCGGTAGAATATCTGAGAATAATGATAGCGATGATATATATATAGGTATATATATATATATATATATATATATATATATATATATATATATATATAATATTATATATATATATATATATGTATATATATATATATGTATATATGTATATATATATATATATATATATATATATATATATATATATCGTTTCTACTTTTTGGGGGTTTAAATTTCGCTTAGCTTTTATTAGATAATGGTCGATAGCGGTCTCAGCTCCTCTGTAACTTATTACGTTTTTCAGACTCTTTATGTGCTTTGTCTCCAGTAATAGATTTTACTGGGTACTTCCACATATAAAATCTCATCTTCTACTTATAATGGTCCCTTATCCTTAACCTTGACCGTATTCAAACTTATCTACCTGTTATTTCGACAGCGAATCGTACTTTCGGTAAGTCATTTTCTAAAGGTATAAGCAGCTGACTAAAACTCCTATTTACGACATTTAACCACATTTATAACGTCACATTACGGCTTAAGTAAAGCCTTTAATAATACAAATCTGTCTTTATGTGATCCTATCATCCACCGTATTTTTAAAAAGAATTCTCTACGAGAAAGCGGGCGTCACATATCGACTCTTAAATAATTTTTAAAGTGTTCAAAAGTGCTCATTATTATTGTCAGTAATAATACTTGTGTATGTGTATAAACGTGTGCAGAAATGCGCAATTACAATATTTCATCATTATAACAACATTTCCATATAAGTCCGAACTGAAATGTGGTTTACACAACAACATAAGGTACCCAGTTGATTCATTTAATCAATTGACGTCCCAGCGAGTCCGTCGTCTTGCCACAAAGAGACAAAACTCCCACGACCATGGGCGGAACAAAATAAACGTGTATGGTTCGGATTTATACAAATTTAATTTGTCTATAGCAAGGGTCAAATTCCTGAAGGCTGGCTTAAATCAACATCGATAACGTAGCTGCTATAAGAAATCCCCCACTTACTGACCAACAGCTTCGGGTGGAAGAGTCCACCTTCTTGTAAATTTAATTTTATTTAAATTAAACAAGATGTTTTAAAATAATAATTATATTTATATGAAATTATTTTAAAACGAGAAGTGTCATAAAAATTTAAACAGATGATTCAATACTGTGATCAATTGGATGAAATTTATGACTTTTATATTTTGACAATCGTTACGAATCAAATCTTTCATTGATATATATTCTTATAATTTTTTATTTCTCATTAATTGTCTGTAGTTTGTTAGTTTTTTATGCAGTTTTTAATTTAAACCTGCTTAGAATAAATATAAAATGACTAGAAACGAATTGATCGAGAGCGATGAACCGATTAATTGTGGGTAAAAGGGGACAAGTCAATGTAGCTGAATTTGTATGTTAAGTTGGTTGTTCCAAAAGAGGCACTTACAAAATAGTACATAAAATTTGGTGTAAAAAGGGGTATGTTAACATATTCCTTTTGGCACTGCCTATATCAGTATTTCTCTTAGTAAATAATAAGACAAATTGACTTGTCCCCTTATTCACGGTTATATTTTAATGTAACTAGCAACCAACTTAACACACATAACCTATAAATTAGTATGCAACACGTGTCATAGTTGTGATTATTAGTACAAAATAAAAATGTTTGTTTAAATTTAGTAATAACAATATAATAAGTGAAAATTGAAAAATGTCTAGAGAAAAACAAATTCTTAATAATGCCGATGGTAAGTAAAAACATAATTTATTTTCTATAAGTAGTTTTACAATATTTTTACTGTAATATCCAATTCAAGGTCAGAGAAGAAGAGGAAGATCCAGAATAAGGTTCCTTGATAACATCGATGAAGAAATGAGAAATATGGGAATACGTGCGTGGCGGACGAAGGCGATGGAACTACTGGAGAAAAATTCTTGAGAAGGCTAGGACGCACACGGGGTTGTAAAGCTAGAATGATGATGATACAATTCTCCAGTTGTTTCTGTATGTATTGTGCGTGGAATAAATAAAATAGATGTGATAATGTTTTACAGATGCACCAGAGAATATTCGTATGTATTCTTTAGATAAGGAAACTGTGTTATAAAATTGCTATAAAAGATCTTCAAATAATGATAATCACTTAGAAAGGATAATACCAATGCAGAAAAACTTTCCTTCTGGTAAGTAATAAATAATTATATGAAAGCAGATAAACTATGGAAGAAATTATATGAACAAAAACAAAATGTGCATTAAGTGTCGGTTTTTTATTGGTTGCTAATAACAATTTTATTTTTGTTGCATTGTAGAGTACCATGCCAGAGACGAGTCTGAGATGTCCTACGCCAGTAGCGTTGCTCCATCACTTCCAGATAAAATTCAGGATTTATTAGATTTCTCATCAGATGATAGTATTACAGATTCAAATTTTGTCCCTGCGTAGTGTGGAAAATATGATAACTTTGCCAAGGACAGCGATATGGTAGAAAGAAAAAAGAGAAAAGCAAATTAAAAAGAAGACATAAATAAAACTACGGTAGACCGATATAACTTAGACGGGAAAGTCCGCGAGAAAGTTAAAAAACGCACTAACAAAAAAAAAACGAGGAAAATGAGACAGGAGAGACGAGAAAAAGAAAGTTTTGGTAAGGCGCATGTTACAAGAGATTAAATAAAGAGATTATTGAAAAAACTATGCAAGAGCTGAAATTATGTAGAAATAAGTGCAAGAAAAAAATAAAGGACGAAGTTCGCTTGCAACTTTTCAAAAAATTCTGGGAAATAGGAAGCTACAATCGTAGGTTATAGAATACATAGTTGCTCTCATGGATGAAAGAAAAGAGTTCTATGCGAATTAGGTGTTCTGACCCAAACAAACAACGATACCCATACCATATCATAATTTATCATTTTCCTGTTCATGGCGTTCGTTCTGTTTTTTACAAGGACTTTTTTATAAAAACTTATAATACTATTGTCCAAGCGAAATGAAGGAAGGCTTCTAGTCCTGACGAAATACCTGCGAATTGTTAAAACTATTAGATAATGAGAGTGTTGCGATTATCACATCCTTCTTTAATAAGATATACAGCAGCGGCAAATTACCAGACAACTGGTTAGAATCGATATTTATAACTATTCCCAAGAAAAAGAATGCCAGACAGTGTAGCGACTATCGACTTATCAGTTTAATGAGTCACACGCTCAAAATTTTTATGAAAATATTGCATTGTCGCATATATAAACTTTGTGAGGGGATAACTGGTGATGAGCAGTTTGGTTTCCGAAACGGTATGGGTACTCGAGAAGCTCTTTTTTGCATGCGAATACTTTTACAAAAGAGCATTGAGTTTAGGAAAAATATTTACGTATGTTTTATAGATTTCGAAAAAGCCTTTGATAGAGTACCACATACATTATTATTTCAATGCTTAGAGTCAGTTGGTCTGGACACGTATGACATTAGATTGCTTAAAAATCTTTACTACAATCAGACCGCTTGTGTTAAGGTGGACCAAGAGGTTTCAGCTAAAGTTTCTATTAAGCGTGGTGTCAGACAGGGATGTGTTATGTCACCGATGTTGTTTAATGCCTACACTGAACCAGTTTTTGAAATAGCGTTAAATAATCGCCGCGAAGGTGTTAAGATCGGTGGTGAAATGAAATTATTAACGGTGGTGAACATCAGATACGCCGAAGACACCGCAATAATGGCAGAGAGTCTAGAAGATCTTCAAACACTGTTGAATGCTGTAAACAACGAATGCACTGAAAAAGGCTTAACAATCAACGCAAAAAAAAACAAAATGGATGGTGGTCGGAAAAATTAATATCGAAGACTCATTACTAAGATTAGATAACAAAATCCTGGAAAGGGTGGAACACTTTAGATATCTGGGTAGCTGGATTGACTGCAGGGTTGAAAGTGACGAGGAAATTTCGACCAGAATAGAACTCGCACGGAAAAACTTTATTAACTGACGTTCTATATTATGCAGTAGAAGTCTGTCGTTGACCACACGTCTAAGAGTATTGAAGTGCTACGTCTGGGCCACTTTGGTCTATGGATGTGAAACCTGGACAACAAAAATAAAAAATCTTAACAAATTAGAAGCGTTTGAGTTATGGTGTTACCGTCGCATGCTCAGAATCCCGTGGACAGCACACATATCTAACGAACGCGTGCTAGATACCGTGCACAAAGAGCGAGAATTGATCAACATCATCAAAATGAGAAAGGTTCAATACTTCGGTCATATAATGAGAGGACCTAAATATCGCTTACTTCGGTTAATTCTTCAGGGCAAAATCGAAGGAAAACGTTGGGTCGTAAGAAAACAACTGTCCTGGCTGCGTAACATTAGACAGTGGACAGGTCGAACGGTCGAGGAACTGTTTCATCTAACTGCAGAAGACGAGAATCATTTCATCAGCTTGTCAATATGACGATATCCAACGCTTGAATACAAGCACGGCACACAAAGAAGAAGATAATATTATTACGAAATTCGTAGAAGTTACTGCAGCAAAAAAATGTTCTCAAATATCAGGCGAAATGACATTAGACCAACGAGGATATCATGAAAATCGAAAGAAGGTATTGGATGTTAAGAAAATAACGGCAACAGATTTCATTTTATCTATATCCTTATATGAAAGTCACTATACAAGAAGGCAGTCATCGATGAAATATTTACCTATACACTATACACTCACGGCTATTTATGAAGCTTACAAAAAGATATACCCAGATAATTTTATTAATCGTAAGATATACGAAAACATATTTTACAGCTTGAACAACAATATAAAGAAACCTAAGAAAAACATATGCGGTACATGTGACAAATTAAAAATGTAAATTAATATGTCCAAGAATGAGGATGAAATAATACAACTAAAGGAAGAGTTAAACGAACATCATTTACAAGCTTGATCAAGAATATAAAAGCAAAGAAGAAGATAAATTTCTGACTAAGGATCATGCTAAAATGAAAACTATTACTTTTGATCTCCAGCAATATCTGCCAAAACCAGACCTCTAAAGCGGTGAGTCGTTTTACAAGAGGCAAGTATGGACTTTTAGTCTTACAGTTCACGACTGTGACACCTCACAAGCTCACTGCTATTTATGGTACGAATATTTAGCAAAACGGGACGGAAATGAAAGTTTCTGCATATATCAATACCTAACAAAAGATTTAGATCCTAATAATGTATTCAGACTGCTGTCCTGGCCAGAATAAAAACAGTTTTATAACAGCAGGTTGTTTAACTGCTTTACAATGCTCTGCAAATTTAAAAATGATTGACCATAAGTTTTTAATACCAGGCCATACACATATGGAGTGCGATACGGATCATAGTTTAATACAAAAAAGGAAGAAAAAATTTAGTAGTTAAATAGAACATCCACATGATTGGGCTCAACTAATTCGGCAGGTTGGGAGAAATCATCAATTTTTAGTTACAGAAATGCAGCGCTCTGTGTTTCTTAATTTTGATGAATTATTTATTTCCGTACTAGTTAACCGCACAACTGATACTCAGAATAACAAGATAAACTGGAGACAGTTTCGTTGGTTACGGTATGAAAAATCTAAACAGTTTCAATACAAATTGTCCTTTGACATAGAAGAACCTTTAAAGACCGTAGATTTAGAAAAGAGGGGAAAGGCGGCTACAAATTTATTACCCAAGGAGGCAAATAACAAGCCTGTGCCTATAACGATAGAAAAGAAAAAGCACCTGATAGACTTACTGCCTTATATATCAGAATCACTGTGGGACTTTTACAAAAATCTACCCACAGATAAAGACTTAGCTGATGTACTCCCGGATTCATCAACTTCTGATCAATTAAAAGTTTGAAGTATCTTTTAGCTAGATTTGTAAAATTTGTATGCATAAATATTTAATGTATAATGTTTTAAGTACTTAAATATACGGTGCACTTAAGTAAGCTCCTATTAACGTACCTAATAAAATTTTCGATTATCCTCTTAGCCAAGTCTGGTTATGCAAAAATCATCGATTTTACGGCTAAATTTTTCGCAAATATCTGAATTTCTCGTATTTTTACCTTGAGTTTTTTTAAACAATAACTTATGGTCACAATTTAATTTTTTGTTTAAGTTTTTTCCCTTATATGTTACATAAACAATACTTATATCATTGTTTTTATATTTATCAAGAATATCTTTATTTTCCCGTTTTTTAAATTAAAATTGATAAATAATTTACGGAGATATTTGCAAAAAAGTAGTTTTTTGCACTATTTATAAATTTTATTAATTTTTTTATTAACAAAATAAAATGTTACCGTCTTTTAAATTTTATAGCTTTAAGTTTCAATATAAAGTTTAGAATTTCATTCAAAATTTGTGCAAATTCTTAGTAACTTCAAAGTATCATCGTTCCTATTGGTCATAGAAGGTTTTTTTTTTTTTTTTTAATGTGAATTTTTTTACCAGCTATCCCATAGTTGTACTGTACGTACAAGTCTGTAGCTTGAAAAATATAGAAGTTATTACAATTGCTTATAAGTAAAAAACATACCCCCTTTTCAAACGTTTATTTTGTAAATAATTTCGATGAAAAAGCAATATGCATTTAACTTCTGAGATAGTTTAAGTTTTAAAGTATCCTATGAAATTTGCTAAATGTGTCTAGCATCATTAATAGAGCACGTTCAATAGTTTAAATATTTAGCCTCAGGGATAAATAAATTAAATAACTTTTAAACTATTTGGGGGAAATTTCGCATAAATTTAAGAGACGGTAATTCCTCATTCCTAAATGTATTAATAACATTTTATTTTGTTATTAAAAAATTATTAAAATTTATAAATTAGTGCAAAAAACTGCTTTTTTGCAAATATCTCCGTAAATTATTTATCAATTTTAATTTAAAAAACGGGAAAATAAAGATATTCTTGATATAAAAAAATGATATAAATATTGTTTATGTAAAATATAAGGGAACAAACTTATAGATAAAAAATCAAATTGTGACCATTAATTATTGTTTAAAGAGAATCGATCGAGCAATCGAAGTGTAAACACGCTATCAGTTATAGCAATTAGTGATAATTGAATTTTTAATTTTACCAAGTTTAAAATAATTATTCATAATTCATAATTTTTATCTACTTATAGTTAATTTTCCTAATCAAATAAGTATGTAGTGATAAGTAGTAGTGAGTGCAGTCTCTTTGCATCTTTAAAACTAAAGTAAGATGCACAATTATTATTTTATTTTGAAGTAAATAAACAATCTACTTAAAGTAAGAAATAAAAACAAAGACAGGTTTCTTATTAATTAGTTTTCGTGCCTCTTATCAGTCTGATTTGCTTCAAGGCAGGTCCGGCCTGAGGGGGTACAAATAGTTATTTGGAAATAATGGAACTTCAAAATAATGCTGCAATTATTACTGTCAACAATACTAACAATCAACAACAAAGTTACTCAAGAGCTCTTACCCAACCGAAATTCCCTTTAAAAAATCAAGCTATAGTTTTCAACTCCCTTAATGGAATAAAACTAGAAGAATATCTTATATCCATCGGAACGAAAATTAGTCCGAAAAATATACTTTTCTCGTCTAGGATATCTAACAATAGAATATGTGTTTATCTATCCAGTGTGGCAAAGGTCGATGAATTCATGAACACTGACAATGGAATAATTACAGTAAATTCAGAACAAATTCAAACTCGCAGATTCATTACTCCAAGCCAACGCTTATTATTATCTAATGTGTGTCCATCTATTCCACATGATTGTATAGAACAAGAACTCCGAGAACAAGGCTATAACTTAGTATCTCCTTTAAATTTTCTCAGAATTGGGACAACCAACCCTGAGTATAAACACATTCTTAGTTTTCGTCGTTACATCTATATATCACCTCCCAACAATACGGTCCCAGACTCGATTTTATTATCTCATGATAACATATCATATCGTATTTTTTTGTCTCATGAAAGCCAGCTGTGTTCAAAGTGTAATCAAACAGGTCATTTCTCAAACAATTGCTTAACTGCAGTAAGTCAAGAGCCTACAAACAATACCAACATCCCTACCTCACCAAATGAAATCCCTATCATGACAACTGTACAAGTAAATGAAAAATCTTCACCTTCCCAACCTCTAACCCATAACATAGCACCAAATACACAAAATAATAATAACGATATAGATAAACAACCAACCACAGACATATCTACGCCTTCCCCAAAAATAAAGGAATCAGAAAATGTACAACAAACAGGTTCCAAACGCAGTATTACAGACGTAATAACACCTCCTCCGTCCTCACAAACTGAAGTTACATTTTTAGTACCAACTACGCAGAGAAAGAAGAAATCCAAAACTGATACTGAAGAAGAATCATGCTTGCCCAAAACACATGAACCAAAATCTAATGAAATACTGCCGTTACTGGAACCAACTAGGAAAATATTCGAAGAAGAATCGCTTAAACTCAGTTTTGATGAAATCGTCGATTTCTTTGTAAATGTTAAAGGAAACACAGATCCGCTAAGCTTAGTTAAAACATATACCGAGAATGTTCATGATTTTTTGAACCTATTAGCTAAAATTCATCCTTATTACAAAGACCGAAGTATGAAAAACAGAAGCACGAGAATAAGACGTAAGATTATGAAGCAACTAAAAATGGACCCGATAGCAATGAAGATATATCTAGAAGAAGAATCCGACACCTCTGTCGATTCAGCGTAAAGTACATAGTAAATAGAAGCAATGGCGTCCATAATACAATGGAACGTAAACGGTTTCTTCAGCCGTTACGAAATGCTAAAACATATTATCTCTGAAATCAACCCAATGATACTTTGTTTACAAGAAACCAACTTTAAGGATTCTAGCCATGCATTCAAGTTTCAAAAATACTCAAACTTTTTCAAACACAGACAAAACGCTGATATAGCCAGTGGAGGGGTTGCTATTTACGTCGATAAACAATATGAAGCCCAGCAATTACAAATCAACACACATAGCTTTGAAGCAGTAGCGATTACAGTAAACATGGAACAAACAATCAATATTTGCAACATATATTTACCTCCTGATCAAATTATAGTCCAAGAAGATTTTGATAATCTACTGCAACAAATCCCCAGCCCCCGCATTATTTTAGGCGATTTTAATTCACACAATCCTATGTGGGGTTCAACAAAAACTAACGCTAGAGGCAAGATTGTGGAATTTTGTATGACCTCACAAAATCTTAATTTGTTAAACGATGGTAGACCCACCAGATTTAGCATTCAAACGGGTAGTCAGTCGGCCATCGACATATCTTTATGTGATCCAATGTTATCCCCAACACTAGAATGGGACGTTATCCCGTACCTATACGGAAGTGACCACTATCCCATTAAAATTACGTTTCCACAACAAAAAAATAACAATATTACCACAACCCCATCGAAATGGAATACAAAAAATGCAGACTGGGAGAACTTTACAAAATACATACAAAATGAAATAAACAACATAAAAGATATTACTCTTAATGACATAGATAAAGACCTAGATACCTTCATATCAATAATTAAAAAAGCAGCAGAAAATCATATTGGAAAAACAAAAACACTAAAATATCATAAACCTTTACCATGGTGGACCACAGAATGCAAAGAAGCCGTAAAAACGTATAAAAGAGCCTTCAATAGGTATAATCATCACAAAACTAGTGAAAATATGGTAGAATACAAAAAACGTCGAGCAGAAGCTAGATATATTCTCAAAAAATGCAGGAAAACATCATGGCAAAAATTCGTTGCAAGTATAAATAGTTCTACCCCAGCAAGTAAAGTGTGGCAAAATATAAGGAAAATATCTGGAAAAAAATGTTCAAATAAAATACCTTTCCTGGCAAAAGATAACAAAATTATAAGCGACCGAAAAGAAATTGCGGAGCTATTCGCCGGTGAATTTGAGTCAAATTCAAGTAACGATAACTATTCACCGGAATTTAAGCTCAAGAAACAAAGCATAGAAAAAACGAAGTTGGAATACTACTCTCAAGATGATAATATACTAAATGTGCCAATTACAATGCAAGAACTAAGGGATGCCCTAATGTCAACTAAAAACTCCGCTCCAGGTCCAGACGGCATACCATTAATTTTTTTGTTAAACCTACCAGAAAGTGGAATGTCTTGGCTGCTAAAATTATACAATTTTATATGGACAAATCAGGTCTTTCCATCTGTATGGTCGGACAGCATTATAATTCCTCTGCTCAAGCCCAACAAAGACAGAACAAAGGTAGACTCGTACCGTCCTATATCACTTACTAATGTATCCTGCAAAGTTCTAGAAAAAATTATAAACAAAAGACTATTGTGGTACTTAGAACAAGAAAAACATTTAATTCCACAGCAAAGTGGCTTCCGTCAAAATAGATCATGCGTAGATAATCTATTAGATTTAGAATCAGAGATACACGAGGGTTTTGCAACTAATCAAGAAACCATTGCAGTGTTTTTCGATATTACCAAGGCGTACGATACAGTTTGGAGGTTTAACATTATATCAAAATTACACAAATGGGGAATCAGGGGTAATATGCTAAGATTCATAGAAAACTTTCTTCAGTCAAGAGCTTTTTCTGTGCGCGCCGATAATTCCACTTCAACAAAAAGAATTCAGGAAAACGGAACACCTCAGGGATCAGTTATGAGCCCAACTCTCTTTCTTGTCGCTATCAACGATATACTGGATCATTGCTCCCCGCTAGTTAAGGGAAGACTATATGCCGATGATCTGGTTCTATTTGCAAAGGGCAAGAATATAAAAATGCTTCAAAAACACTTACAAGAATCCATTTACAAACTAGAGATATGGTCTACATCAGTAGGTGTACAATTCTCCACACTAAAAACAAGATGCATGATTTTCTCAAGAAGGCACCGGATGCAAAGAACTACACTAAAGCTGTGTGGCAAGTCGCTGGCATTCTCAGACAAAATTAATTTTCTCGGAATGGTATTCGACCAAAAACTAACATGGAAACATCATATTTCAGAAATAAAAAAGTCTTGCCAAAGTGGATTAAACGTAATGAAAACATTATCAAATAAAAAATGGGGAACCGACGAAACCACATTATTAAATATTTATAAGTCACTTGTTAGATCAAAAATAGATTATGGGGCTATTGTATATGACTCGGCTAAAAAACACGTTACCAATCAACTTGAAATCATTCAAAACACAGCACTTCGGATCGCCACAGGTGCATTTAGAACCACACCCGTTAAGAATCTCCAATGTCTTACAGGAGAACCACCTCTTACCCTACGAAGGAAGTATCTAAGCCTTTCGTATGCATCTTCAGTTGCCAGTAACAAATTCCACCCAGTGTTTCGAAATACATTTACGGACCGGTATCTAGAAGCTTATAAAAAAAGTAAGTTCGATCCACCTTTCTATGAAAGAGTCCGAAGAAATTTAAAAGATCTGAAACTGCAAATTCCTGACCTCTATCCTTCAAATCTAAAAACTCCCCCTCCCTGGTTAATCATGATTCCCGAGATCAATACGACACTACTCCAATATCACAAATCAGAGACATCACCAAATGTAATCAGATAGTCATTTTTAAAAGAACTCGAGAATTGCGGGGAAAGTTTTTGCATTTATACAGATGGCTCCAAATCTGCAAACGACGTAGGAGCAGCATTTGTCACTCCACATGCATCCTTCCAATTTAAATTAAGGTCGGCCACCTCTATATACTCAGCAGAGTTATATGCAATATTACAAGCCCTCATTCATATCAAAAGTACAAAACAGTCTTCCTCCGTCATTATCTCAGATTCTCTAAACTCGTTAACAACAATTGATCAACTATTCACTAAGAACCCTATAGCCTTACTTATCAAGAAAGAACTTGCTGCCTTACAAGAAACTGGTTCCGAAGTCAAATTTATATGGGTTCCATCTCACATGGGAATACAAGGTAATGAAAAAGCAGACCTCCAAGCAAGGGAAGCTTACAAAAACGATCATGCTACAATAGTGTCAAAGACTATTTCCAGTGATATAAAACAGTTCGTCAAAGAAAAAGTGATCAGTGCGTGGCAAAATGAGTGGAATTTATCGGAATCTAAACTAAAAGAAATTAAATCGACAGTGAGTCCGTGGCGCCTAGTGAACTTAAAAAGAGCTGATCAAGTCAAAATCTCTCGACTTAGATTAGGTCATACCAACATTACACATAAGTACCTAATGAATAAGGAAGACATTCCAGTGTGTGAATACTGTCAAATCAACATTACTGTTAAACACCTCCTAACAGAATGTGGAAAATATACAGTCAACAGACAAAATAACAATATTTCCAACAATTTAAAAACAGTATTAGGTGAACATTTAAACATCAAAGACTTAATTAATTTTCTTAAAGATACATCTTTATATAATTTAATCTAATGTAAAAACTAATGTCGCTAATGACCCAAGTGGTTGAAGCGACTATTTTCTTTGTAAATAAAAAAAAAAAAAAAAATTATTGTTTAAAAAAAACGCAAGGTAAAAATAAGGGTACTTCTTCATCTATTCGTCATCTATTAACCCACTCCTATGTCTTAAAAGCATCAGATATGTGCGAAAAATTTTTCGACATTTTTTTTAACCAGACTGGGCTATCAGTTTTATCATTATTTTGTTCAATTATAAAGGGGGTAAGTCATATGTTTTTTGTGAAAAACGAAATAGTTAAACAAATATCGCTTTAAACATATTTTGTTCCCAAACACTCAACAAAAAAATGTTAATTCATTTAACAAAAGTACATTTAAAAAAAATTTCAAGTTGATTATCATTCTAAACAAATGTATAAAAAAATCTTTTTTTTGTAAAATTTTAAATAGTGTTTTTCTCGTTTACAAGTTTTATGACCCCCTTCTATCTATCGTTTATCTATCTGTCTTTGATCTGTTATTTTCCTATCATCTATATTCTTACCCACCCATAATGAAGCTCCCAAACTGAGTAACGTGGTCTTCGTTAAGTCTTGGTGAACGATCAGCTTTTTATCATCTACTTTTGCTAGCTTTTTCGTTACAGTAGAAGGATATTCAATAAATCTTCTTCGGAATAATCATATTTTAAAAATCTTCAACAAAATAATAGAAAAATACTGACAAGTTTCAAATTTTTATTCGTATTATTTCTTGTAGAGCGACTGCAAGGGTTAAACAAAAACAATAAGTAATTGATGGATTCGACCGTTACTTGATGGAAATTCATTTTATGTAACAATAAAACACTGAAAACTTTGTTTTCAAACTTCCACAAAATTTATTTTAAATTCTTATCACTACAGCTGTTTCGGCTGATTGCCTTTCTCAAGTGATCTGTTTTTGGTATGGGTTTACACTTTGTAGTCTCTAATGAAATAGGTTGAGAAGGGGAGAACTGTTTGTCTCAAGCTGATCATTCAGAATTATATCTGTGTTTTTTAATTTGTTGATTTCCATAGATTCTAACAAAGATAGCTTAAGGCCTTTATTTTGAATGTGGAGAATTTTAAATTCGTCATTAAAAGAATGATTATGATCTAGAAGGTGAAGTGCGTATGTAGAATCTGTTTTTCTATTATTGAAAGCCCTTTTATGTTCTGCTATTCGTTTATTAAAACTTCTACCTGTTTGACCAATGGAAGTTTTTGGGCATTCGTCACACTTAAGTTTCTACACACCACTGTGTAAGTGTTTTTTATGTTGGCTCTTGTTGTTTTTAATATATTTGCCTAGGTTGTTATTTGTTCTGAAAGCTGGTGTTATTCCTTTCTTTTTTATGTGTTTGGCTATTTTTGTTGATATTTTGCCTGTATATGTAATCGAGCAGAAGGTACTGGGTTTTTTCTCTGGTGGTGATGGTTAAAACATCCCATATTCTAACAGTTTTTATATTGGTGGAGATACGTAGACGATGTACTGGTATGTTTCACAGAAACTAACAGGCAACTCGACCAATTTTTATCGTATATTAATTCTCTTCATAGTCATATTGAATTTACAGTAGAAACAGAACAAAATCAATCCATACATTTTTTAGATTTAAAAATTACCAGACTTAAAAACAAACATGATTTCTCCATATTTCATAAACCTACCCATACTGACACGACTATTCACAATTCATCATCCCATCCCACACAACATAAACTGGCAGCCTATCATAGTATGTTACATAGATTAACAGCAATTCCTATGTCAAAATACAATTTTGAGACAGAATTAAATATCATTAAGCAAATAGCAGTAAACAATGGATACAACGAACAAACAATTAATAAAATGTTAAATCAAAAACTACACAAGAAAGACCTAAACTTAGTATTTCCACCACCAGAGAAAAAACCCAGTACCTTCTGCTCGATTACATATACAGGCAAAATATCAACAAAAATAGCCAAACACATAAAAAAGAAAGGAATAACACCAGCTTTCAGAACAAATAACAACCTAGGCAAATATATTAAAAACAACAAGAGCCAACATCAAAAACACTTACACAGTGGTGTGTACAAACTTAAATGTGGCGACTGCCCAAAAACTTACATTGGTCAAACATGTAGAAATTTTAATAAACGAATAGCAGAACATAAAAGGGCTTTCAATAATAGAAAAACAGATTCTACATACGCACTTCACCTTCTAGATCATAATCATTCTTTTATTGACGAATTTAAAATTCTCCACATTCAAAATAAAGGCCTTAAGCTATCTTTGTTAGAATCTATGGAAATCAACAAATTAAAAAACACAGATATAATTCTGAATGATCAGCTTGAGACAAACAGTTCTCCCCTCCTCAACCTATTTCATTAGAGACTATAAAGTGTAAACCCATACCAAAAACAGATCACTTGAGAAAGGCAATCAGCCGAAACAGCTGTAGTGATAAGAATTTAAAATAAATTTTGTGGAAGTTTGAAAACAAAGTTTTCAGTGTTTTATTGTTACAAAAACAATAAGTATTGATTTGTTATTTAATAAATACAAGAGATCATTATTTTTCTCCGTTAATAAGTTAGATGTTTTAGTTACCGTCGAAATATTTGTATATTATCTTACTTTCAAAACCCATTTTAAACACAATGCAATCGTATTAACAACGTTTCAGCTGTGACATATCATTAATAATAATTTAAAAAACGACTGGCAAATTGGACCACATACAGTAGGTATTATAACGGAAATTATTTTTAATATGGATTTTAATAGACACAAATTGTTCATAATTATGTCGAAATCATAAACAGGTCATTACGTACGAATTATTGATAGTTAACGACTAGAAAGAACTCAGTGATTGTTAAATGTAATATCTTTGGTCCTCAAGAAACAGGTGTGTGAGTGTTTATGTATACGATATCAAAATATCTTCTATACATATAGTGATTAATATTTGAGACAGGGAACAGGTTTTTAGTAACTAATAGTGGTTTAAAAATGTGTTTTACAACAAGTTTTCTTTAGCATCCACAGTCAATTTCACATTTTATTTATTGTATACAAGATTTATCTACGTTTATGTCACAAAATTCAATCGAATTATTAAATATAGATCTGGGATAAAAAATTTAAAAAGTGAAAATTAATTATTTTGTGTTATGGTTTTGAATCCAAAACTTACCAGATTTTCGTATAATTGTGACAATAAATGGCGATTGTCAGTATTCAGTTTCGTAATTCATAGCTGACTTTCGGAAAGAGCATTTCAAATATGTAGTTTAAATTGTAACAGTTTCAAAAGTTTTAGAAAATTCATTATTCAAGTACTTTAATTAACTCAAGGATTCTACTGTAATTCCAAATATATCCGTTAGATGAGAACGTTCATTAACTTATCACTCGTCTCGATTTTTAGCGGAAAGGATATAGCGTCTTTCTTTTATCTCTTAAAACGTCAAACCGTTAAGACGTGATTTTGTTTTTGTGGTCTCTTATAGAGGTAAGCCAAAAAAATCCTTTTCCTTTCTATATTTTCAGATAAATATTTATTTTTAGACCCTTATCGTGAGGCTAGAGATGTTAAATATGTTTATTTGACTCGAAGTAATATATTCTAAACTCAGCCCAGTAATTCTTAATGGTATAAAAGGACTCCTAATGAATGGTTTGATCCAATCAAATACTTAGAGGGTAAAAAGAAACAAAGCATAGCCTTTTCTTCCTAAGCACCAGCAGTTGGATAAATCAGGTTGTACCAAATTTCATATTTTTATTCTCTATTGAGCAAGCGAGGAATATTTATGAACTTAAAAAAAAATAGTGAAGTGTCTTAAAATTCTTAGTTAATAAATAACTATATTTCTTTGAATGTGAACGAATTTCGAAATTTGGGATAATACATAAATTCATTCTGAGTTTACCATCATGATATAGAACGTTTGTTTACCTATACGATTTTAAAATTAGTTTTGTATAAACATTTCTCATGGTAACCAAATAATGTAAACATAAGTTGATATTTTAATATCTTTCTGGAATGACGTAACTTTTACAGTAAGATCTTTTAATAATGTTTTTTTATTCATTACTAAGAAATAAAAGTATAGTTTTGTTGTAAAACTTTCTCTAAATTCTTATTTTTTTTCTTCTCGTCCCCCTTCGAGAATAACCAGGGGGTGGTGCCCAGTAATAAATTCTAAAATAATACATAATTTCTATATATGTTTGAAAAACCACGCCCACCTCTCTCCGACAAAGAGCAACTTGGCTTTGAATATAAATTTGTAAGTAATCTACGCTACAAAATCTTACAACAGTTTTTATCTGTGGCACAACCAGGGGGTTTTGGGGGCTAAACCTCCCCTCAGGGCATACGAAGTAAGAAAAACAAAGAATATTGAGAAAATGTAGCTGGTCTTTCACACACGTGACACATTTCACAAAAATCAAAAAATCTTAAAGAGCTTAAATTATAAGCTTTGGCAACAATGCCAGCTGAATACTTACACAGCAACAAAATAAAACATTAAAATTTGAGTTTTTTTTTACTTGTTCGGATAAGTCCAAAAAAAATTGGGCATTTTTGAGGCGTTTTGTCTTAATAAATAGTAACCAAAATTTCAAAAGAGTTGATTAACTGACTGAAATTGGCTGGTATATTCCCCAACAATGGATACTGCATTCTGTAAGTTTTGTGCGTTATTTTCCACTATTGTAGGACAGCAAGAATCAAGCACAGGACAAGTAGTTAATGCACCATTTAGAAAATGAAAGATTGCAAGAGAAGATTTTAAAAAACATTTTAAATTAATTACTATTTAAATAGTAATTAATTTAAAAAAACATTCCGAAAATTTATATCATAAAAAATGTTTAGAGAAAGCGGCTTATTTTTTAGCAACATATACTCGAGAAAATGACAGTATTCAATTATTGCTTAATACAGGAAGAAAATTGTAAATAGAAAAAAGTAGAGAATCCTTCTTAAACCCATTTGGAAGTCTGTTAAAGGTCATCGTGATTTTGGGCCTTTTGATTTTAACGCCCCGTCCCAAAGAGGAGAAGGAAACTTTAGGTCTCTTTTAAAATTCAGAATTGGAACCGTAGAAGGCACCTATATATATTTTTTTAACTGTCCCAAGCAGCAAAATGTGTTAGAACATCAAATTGATCAGAAGCCGAAAGTGGAGAAATTAAAAAGATTGTGTGCAACAAGATGGATTCAAAGACACAACTCAGTTCCTGCAATTATTTCCTTGCTTCGTGTCATCAATAAAGTATTGGATGTTATTACAAAATGAAGTAATAACAAAATAAGACTGATTCTCAGTTGCTGTCGACTGCAATTTGCCAATCTGACTCTCCGTTAAGTCTCTTTGTGGTCAATTCGGTGGTTGAACTCACTTTACCGCTTAGTAAAAGTACCTTCAAACAGAAAATCTAGACCTGCTTTTATCTGTTGAATCTGCATACAAAACGAAAAGATCATTAGAACAGTTAAGACAAAACGCAGATGAAAATTTTACCAATATTTTTGGGCAACTATTAGCTCTTTGCATTGAATTTGTATGTCTCTTTCAAGAATAGTAATCGAACAAAGAGAAATAATGTACCAGCCTCTATGCCAAAAGAATATTACAGAAGATCTGGTTTTATCCTCTTATAGATTATAGGTTTGTGGTACATAGAAATTTTAAAACCATTTAGTATGTGTACAATATATACAATGAGTGTACAATATGACAAGACTATAGGAAAATCGTTTCAAAGCCTAGTAGATTTTTATGGACTTGATGACACAAACAAAAAAATGCTCTTGAAGTTCTTGATATATGTAACAAGAACTTATTTACTCTGGTTTATAATCTACTGCTAATAATGTCCACCTTACCTTTAACAACCTGTAAATGTGAAAGGTCATTTTCATCGCTGAAAGTACTAAATACTTATTTATGAAATTGTACTAGTGAAGAGAGGATAAATGGTTTTGATGTATATCCTTCAGGATACTCAAATATATACAGAAGAGATATTTTCGGCTCTAGAGCAACGCCGTTACCTTAAATTAAACTTAAACCCAAACTTTAAGAACTCAAAATACAGGTGGCATCAAATTTTTTTCGGTATCCAAATCAACCCCCGCCCTGCATTTATTTAGAAATACTTATAGCAATAGCATCGCTAGGAATACTGACTAATTGTTTTTGGCAAAGTAAAAAAATACTAAAGATAAAATTGGTTTTTATTAGTAAGCGATTATTATATAGCTAAAAATTCTAAAGCCTTTGCATATTACTAATAAAACTCCAATAAATATCCCATTAAATAAACTTCTTCTTCTTCTAATGGCGCTACAACCCTTTGTGAGTCTTGGCCTGCTTAACAATGTTCTTCCATTCTGCCCTGTCGAATACTTTCCTTAGCCACTGCCTGATGTTCATGGTTTTAAGATCCCTCTCTACGTCGTCTATCCATCTTTTACGGTGCCTTCCTCTTGTTCTGTTTCCTTGGGGCTTCCATCTCTGGACTACTTTTACAGCTCGATTATCTGGCATTCTTTCTAGATGACCAAGCCAGATTAGTCTTTGTGACTTTACAAATCTTATGATATCTGCGCTCTGCATTACTTCATCCAGCTCGTGGTTCATTTTAAATCTCCACGAACCATCGCTGCATTGGGTTGGTCCAAATATCTTCCTTAGTATTTTGCGCTCAAATATTCTCAGTTGATTTTCATCAGTGGTTGAGAGGTTCCACGTTTCACATCCATATGAGACCACTGGTCTAATATCTAAATAATAACCCATTAAAAAAATTGTACTACTAGCGCATACCAACTCATTTTCAATTTTGTTTACAATTTTGATATTTTTTTTTACTGTAGTAATTACCATATAGATCATATTTTTTTAACTTGGTCACAAAATACCGTTTTTCAATTATTATAAATCAAAAAATTAAATAAAAGTAAGTCAAAAGCTTACCTTTAGGAAGTCTCTTAACCACATTACGTCTGGTTTGGGATCTCCAACTACTTCGCAGAGAATGATGATATTATCGCCTTCAAATGCCTCGGTGGATCTGGGCTTCTTCAAAAATCTTGGTTCTTTCGAATATCTAAAAAAGTACATAATTTAAATTTTAAATTATTACAGCATAAAATAGACTTTAATAATCAAAGCAAGAGATGAGTCGCCAATTGGCAGAAGAAGTATCGGACGACCGCGCAAAAGATGGAGTGAGAACCTTCCATAGAGGTATTCGCCAATGAACAAGCAGAATTGCTTATAAAGGGGAAGAAGAAGAAGAAGGAATAACCAAAATATAATCATATAAAATATTGCGGTGATATACACTGATTACGCATTGGAATCCAGGAAAAGAGAATAATGACGATTATTATGATAAAAAGATAACAAAATCTAGTATTATTATTAATTTTTTGGACTTACGGAATATCTGATTTAATCTTTACTGTTTGGTTCTGTGTATCAGTGGATTTGTCGACAACTTCAACTCTGGCAGTGCTCTGAGCCCGTCCAACTTCATTGCTGCATACACAAGTGTAGAGTCCTGAGTCTTTCTTAAGAATTTTTCCTATTGATAGCAGAACAATTCCGTCGTACGACAGGGTTATCACAAAACGCCTTGACGGACGCAGACGTACCTAAAATATTATTTTAACACAGTAAATTTAAATTTATAACCAAGCAAAAATATTTAAAACATAAAGTATAAACTTATGTTGTAAAAGTAATATGATGATATACCTACCCCATCTTTATACCACGTCAATCCAACTCCAGGGTATGCTTCAACTCTAGCTGATAACCTAAGCTCTTCTCCTTCTTTCACTTTAATTTCTGATGGTTCGACATGGCTGACGAAAACCGGGGTAATGTAGTCTTTGATACCTCTGTCGACGACGAGATTGCAGTGGCACGAGACGGATCCGTGATCATTGTCTGCAGATATGCTGTAGGTTCCAGAATCATCCATGTTGGATTTGATGATCTCCAGCGTTTGGAAGTTATCGTCGGTGAAGAAGGCGTGTCGATCTAGAATAAAGATAAATTAAACTAGAGTTATTTAGTGAAAATGAAATCACCTGTACCTGTATAAATTATTTGAGGAATATGCCAAATGAGGGCTTACAGTAAATTTAAATTTAAAAATTGGAGGAAATACCACAGATCTGAGGATTGAAAACGCAGTCATAAAAGGCTGCAACCAGTATAAATATCTAGGAAGCATCATATCAGCAGATGGCAGAGTTAAGATAGATGTACAAAACCGAATAACCCAAGGGAAAAAATGCATCCGAATACTGAATTCATTACTGTGGTCTAATAAAATAAAGATGCATACCAAACTTCGCGTATACAGAGCAATTGTAGAACCAATTACCACATATGGTGCCGAATGTTGGACGATGACAAAGAATGAACGAGATAAAGTAGACGTTATGGAAATGGATTATCTTAGAAGGTCATGTCGAGTATCGAGAATGGAAAGAATCAGGAATGAGGAAATACGAAACCGTACAGGAATTAGAGATACTCTTTCAGATAGAATACAAGGAAGGCAATTACAATGGTATGGTCACGTGATGAGAATGGAGGAGGAGCGATGGCCAAAGAAAGCCTTAATGTATGTTCCGCCAGAAAGAAGGAAAAGGGGAAGACCACCAAATTCCTGAAGAAGAGAAATTACAAAAACAATGCAATCTAGAGGCTTAGAAGAGGGGGAGATTGGAGAGATAGGAAAAGATGGAGGCTGAAATGCGGGAAGCGGCAATCGCCGTAGGACCCCCGTTATATGATGATGATGATGAAATCACCTGTACGCCAAAATAGACTAGATTTTTAAAAATAATTCTATTCTAGTAAGGCCAGCAACTTACAAGAATAGTTCCATATTTATTCACAGTGCCGGTAAGAAGCCTCGGAATCCATTTGAAAGAAGAGAGTAGACTCGTGGATTTATAAGAAGAATGGATAGATGTATAACATTTATTAGTGTTTTTAATTGGCGCAATTAATAGTATTCTGAAAGAGTCCTTAGAGTACAGTTACTAACTGATTAAATAAATTAAAGCAGTATATCAAGGATATGATAAAGGATCCCGCAACTATGCTTATGGCAAACTGGCTCCGGACAAATTAAACGAAAGTTCATTCAATCAAGTTGCGTAGTTTAAAAATTGCCATTCTCAGTGCGTAGATTAAAAAAGTCAATGGGACTTAGGTCTAAAAAACTATTATTCTGAAGCAACAGCCTTCTGAAGTTATTGAATTCAGATGCTCAGTGTACGTCAATCGCACTTATTGACAGTCAAGTGGACGAAAATACTGATTTATGAAAAAACCGAAACATATTTTCTTGATACATATTTGCACGCTGAATATGAATCAGTAGTTAGAAATAGATGCATCGTATTCTAGTCTCCAAAACACCGCAAAAAAGTATTCAAAAAACTGAACAACAGCGATAGAAGATGTGCTGCTAGAGAGACATAAGAATTTTCACAAATGCTGGACACTTATTCATTATCAGCATAACTGTAGTTCCGCCTTATCTTCAGAAAACTACTGAAGCGACCAGCGTTGCCAGGCCCAAAAAATTTATTACCCCAAATTGTGTTTCAAAAGTTGCCAGATTTTGAACAGAATTCCCCAGATTTATATATTTCAGTTTTTAACAAATCTTCTCCTACATCCATGCAAACCGTGTTGCGCTGTGTGTTGCCTGCTATGTAAGTTACCGATATTATATCCAGCCATAGGAGTTTTCAACGCTTCTTGTTTGTTTTGAGCTTCTATCATATGGCGTATATTAATATTATACACGGATTATATGACATATGATAGAAGCTCGAAACAAATTAGAAGCGTTATAAAGTCTTATTGGTGACAATGACAGGCATAGTAACTGTTTTTGACATTATTAGAGAGTTATCAAATGAGAGAATGAGAATACGGCAACGTTATTTTAGCAATGGATCATGCGCAGTATGAAAATTGAATAACGTAAATGATTTTAACGTTTACGGACTCCGTTCTCCGTTACCGTACGTCGGACAGCGGGTTTGATATACGGTAACTTTAGCAGCGAATCGCACCAATTCGTCAAGACTCGTGACTGGGACATTGAAGTTCCTGTTCTGTAATTTTATTTCAGTGCATTAGTTAACAAGCGTTTTGTGTTTTCTTGGTTAAGCCACATTATATTGCTTAATATACTGTGGTTAAACACCTGCAGGACAAATAAAACATTTTATTATATTTCATTATATTTATCAATTATGAACACGGAAATAGTGAAGAAGACAAAAAGGCAAATATCGTTTTTAAATCACTAAGTCTATTAGGGTATGCTAGACGACGCAACAAAATGCACAGTCCGTCGAGTCCTACAATATGCAATATGTTAGTTATTTAAAGTTGTTCCTTTCGATTGTATCTGGTATCCCTAATAATTGTGCAAACCTTGGAATGTCCTGTTTTTCAAACCGAAAATACTGTTTGGCTTGCTCAGGTTATAAGCTATCAAAATTTAACACATAATGTACAGTTTGTATGTTATCATTTAAAATATGATTTCGTATTAAATCTTCTATAACTTTGTCATTTCCTTCTACTAATATTGTTTGTTCTAAGATGTCTTCCATATTTCTGCAAAATTTGAAACCCAAAATGTACAAAACCAGACAAGATATATATATATATATATCTTGGGTGAAAGAAAACATAAAACAAAAAAAATTATTTATTTTGCTGTCACATACGACATTTGACTGACAGCTGCCAACTATTAACGTGAAGCACCAATTCGACGATTTTATAACTCTAAAATTACATATCCGTTAAAACTTATACCGTAAAAAATAGCGTTTACGTGTCAAAATAACGGAAGGATAAAATTTTACTTGATAACTCTCTATTGACAGTAGGACAGTTATTACATAGAATTACAGGAAATGACAAATGACAATGCCTTATGACTCCTAAGAAGTCTTGATAATTTTATTTGTTTCTTGTACCCGCGATTTATTTGTTTCAGTTACCGCGACCTTATCTTGTCCTTGTAGTACATTTAATATTCACATAATTACTGGACTTTCAAAAATAACTATTTTTTACTAAATTTAATAACATATTTTAGTCAGTTTGATTTCCCCAGATATTAGTCATTTTGAAAATGGTTTTTCCCCAGTCCCCAAAGATTCTTAATTTTCCCCAGTTCTAAGAAAGAATCCCCAGACCTGGCATCCCTGGAAGCGACTTCAAAAAACTTAGGTATAATATAACCACACCGGCAAGTGCTGCTAGAGCGGCAAAAGACATTTCACTGTTTCACGCATGCAGAATATCGGTGGGTGATACTTATTTAATAATGATTAATATATTAAACAAATTGTGTTTTTTGCTTGGTAAAAAATTCTTCTAATAATTAATTTTATCTGATTCATTCATATTGGCAATTCAGACATATATTATACATTTTAAAGTAGACGACTTTAAAATGGTATTGCCAATATTTTTGAACTGGGACGACTTTATTGCAAGATAGTTAATTCAATTACAACTTTAACTTAAGAATATCTGTCAGAAAAAAATCATAGCATAAGATTTATCTTTAAAAAGACAACCGCATGCAATGATGATAGTAGAATTCTCCTGTTACTAATGCCATAGTAAATCAAAAGGACAAAAACTCTGATTTTATATATATATATATATATATATATATATATATATATATATATATATATATTATATATGTATATGTATATATAAATATATATATATATATATATATATATATATATATATATATATATATATATATATATATATATATATATATATTAAATAATTTATTTCCAATACAACTGATTTAAATGAAGACGAAATTATTCCCACGTCGAAAACATATCACACAATGACACTAATTATCAACGGTAAGATAAGAACCGGGATTATAGTGTTTTTGACAATTACTTATGAACATTTTAATCACGTTTTGTATATGTGTCAGTTTGTGGGTTTGTTTACGGTACCCCAAAGTACCTTTTTTATGAAAATGCATCCAGTTAATTATTTATATAACAAAACTGTCAAAATGACAATATATGAAAAATTCCGTTAAGATCTCATATATATTAAAATTTGAAATTTGGTTAAGTAAATGGATAAAATAGCAACAGAAAATCTCATTTTGTTGCAGTTTTTATGAATAATACGACTTTTGATCCAAAATACAACAACAATGATGATAATTTTGATGAAAAATGTACATTCAATTTTTTAGATAATGCTCCCCTCGATGTCTGGGAAACTGATTTTAATCAACGATGGAACTATAAATCTAATTAATATAATATAACTCAATGGTTACTGGCAAAAGCCATTGTACGACAACACTTGCCCCTTACCAACCCGACCTGAGGCAGCGTGGTAAGGTATGCCTCGCGACCCCTTATGAATCATTGAAATAAGGGAGGCTGCACCGTAATTGGAAACGGTTGATAAAGCTGCACATGATGATGATGATGATATATATATATATATATATATATATATAATATTTTAAAACGTAAATTATTTATCCTCGATATGTTATTGACTTATTAACAGTGGTATTTTCTTTCTTTTGATTACCTCTTTCAATATGGGTATGATGAACCTACTGCATTCTACCGAGGAATTTTCGACGCAATTGGATTCAGTTAACCCTTTCGCCACTGCGGGGGACTTAAGTTCCCGGCCACTAGTTCATGTTTACTGATGGATGTAAATATAATCGCTTTTACGTACAAATAAATATTTCAGTAATTTATAGTCTACTCTCGTCAATCGGCAACACTGGTGTCATCACATGATTGAATTTCCTAACCTAACATCGATGTATTGTGGCAGGCACGTGCATGGTTGTCTGAGTTATTATTTATGAAATTGCAAGAACCCGTTGCTTATTTTAGTTAAAACTAAGGAATAAATCGTGCACACGATAGTACTATTACAAGTAAGTAAAATACAATAAACAGTAATTACAATGTAAGATGTTTTAGTAAACAATAATCCAGTGGGATCGTTTGATCCCTAGAGTAACTTTATATTTGATCAAAATTACCCATGAGTAATAAACTTTTCTCTTTCAGATATGAGACGAAACCGGCCTCTTAGTGAAAAAGGGTTAGAAGAGGCTATAAATAATATGACTGACTCAGAAGAAGAACCATTTTCAGGATCTGATGAGTCTGACTATATTCCTGGAGACAGAGAAGATGGAAGTGAAGGAGGAGTTCAAATGAGCGACGAAGAGGAGGACGGTGATAGCAGTACTGAAGAAGCAGATATAAGCAGCGATGATGAACGCGATTCAATGTACGAAGAAAACGGTAATAATGGGTGTGGTGAAGCTATTGACTGAGTCCCAATGTAAACACGCATGTTGTAACTTGGAAAATACCTTCGAAAAATTTTATACCTAGAAGAAAATGGCCTAAGGAAACGAAAGGTGTCAATCTTTTAGAATTCAATGGACAGTGTTATGAGCTAGATATGTTTTTTAAAATTATTTCCTAGAAGCTTGTTTACACATATTGCTGATAGTACTAATAAACCTATTAAAAAGAAAAAAGAATTTGGAACTTAACTGCGAGAAGACCGACATGTATGAAATTATGATAGTACTTGGCTGCACTCTTGTGATGTCCTATAACAGGGTGCCGAGTTTGTGAAAAATTTTACATATCTAGGTTCACTAGTTACCGCAGATAACAATTTTAGTGAAGGTGTTAAGAGAAGAATACATATCGCTAATAAAACATATAATGGACTAATTAAACATCTAAGATCTAACTACATCACAAGAAAAACCAAATGCAAAATATACAAGACCCTGATAAAACCGGTCCTTGTATATGGATCAGAGACATAGACACTGTCGAAAAGCGATGAGAAATTATTGGGTACGTTTGAAAGAAAAATCCTTAGACACATATATAAGGGGGTGAAAGAAAATAACATATGGCGCAGAATATATAATTTTGAACTATACACAGCATACAATGAACCCAAGGTCATAACATCCATAAAGATTGGACGTCTGCGCTGGATGGGCCATGTTGAACGGATGTTGGAGACTGAAACACCAAAGCATACAATGAGGCAAACACCAGTAGGGAGAAGGTCAAAGGGAAGACCCAAGCTTATATACATTGAACAAGTGGAACAAGATCTGAAAACACTTAAGATTACCAACTAGAAAAACAAAGCAACGAACAGAACAGAATGGCGGAAAATCCTAGAACAAGCCAGGACCCAGAAAGGGTTGTCGAGCTACTTATGATGATGATATACATACTTCGTTTAAATTAATTATTCTGATTATAAAACTGAATAGTTTTAGTCACTTAGATGTAAAACTAAATTTAGTGGTGAAAGGGTTAACATAATTGGAGCCGGTTATGAGGAACAATTATAATAAAAAATAAAATTGGAATAAAAGCAATTAAAAAAATCTTCGGAACCAACCAAATACAGCTAGCCTAGCCGTATTTTGTTAGTTGTAAAGTTAGTGGTTAGTTAAATATAGAGAAACTTTTCAAATCAGTTAAGGTTGTACGATTATTCTGCAGTAAATATAGTAAAAGGCGTGTTAATAAGATTAATATTTCACTTTCTAAGAGCACTTGTAAACATTCTTCCTTTTGTAAACCAGTGTAGAAACGAATTGTTAGTTCCAAAGTCTATTTCAGTGTTTATCGAATAATACTGACTAAAATATAATTAGCTAAATTTACATTTTTATAACCTTTACTTACCATCTTCTTTAATTTGTTTTCCATCGTGGTACCATTTCACATTGGGACTTGGATAACCAATAATCTGGCAAGTCAATCTAACTGGATAGCTGATTTCGATTCTTCGGTCCCTCAATCTCATTGTGAATTGTGGAGGTAGTGGATCAGTGCTGTTGAAATTATTTATTCCCCTAGAAAAAAAGAAATCAAAAACTACTTAATCATAGGTAAAAAGTTATTATTATATTTGAGGTGTTCAAAGGTTAAAAAAAAAGCATTTTAGTGGTATTATAGGCAGACGTAGATGTTTTATTTTTTGTATTTAAAGCCTTGAAGATCAGGCTGCGACTCAATTGAACCAAAGTTTGTCTTTAACAAACCCTACAAAATTGAAACAAGACAGTGTATGGAGACAAACGTGGCAAATGCCTATTGCATATACACCGATGGCTCCCAAATGAAAGAAGGCTCAGGATGCGGGATATACTCCAGATCACTAAACCTAAGAATAAAGTGGGGTATGGGCAAAAATGCCAGCGTAGTTCAGACAGAACTGACTGGTATCTCCATAGCCGCAAAAGGGATAACCCAAAAAGGTATAGCAGGGAAAACTATAATGATCTGCACAGATAGCAGACATCACATCAGGTTTAGTAATGGAGTGTCACGAGTCACTAACTCATGCTTCGGATGGTAATACCATCATCCTGAGGTGGGTTAAAGGACACAATAGGAATAAAGGCAACCGCATTGCTGACCAATTATCTAGGAAGGCGGCAGGCCTAAGACTCTTAGGACCTGGGGATCTTTTTGGTTGGTCAACTACAACAATCGCGGAAATTGTCAAATGTCACTCCCATACGCAAACCGTAAAAAGATGGGAAGAAGGGAAAGGATGTAAACTTGCCAAGGTAACACTAAGTAACCTTGAAGAGTCAACAACAAAGAAGTACTTGGGAATGACCAGGAAAAATCTACGTTTGGCAGTTGGTTTTTTAACTGGTCATTAAGCAAACACCTCCACACACTGGGGATAGCAGACACACCTCTATGTAGCAAGTGTGAACGAGAAAACGAAACTATAGAGCATGTCCTATGTGAATGCCCAGAGTTATCGTTAATACGAGAGTACGCGTTCGGCGAGTCCTGGCCCACACCTGCCCACATAAGAGAGATGTCTCCTGGTGACTTGTCCACCTTCCTAGAAATGGCAGGATGGACAATGAGCTAAGGGTGACAGCTCCTTGGGAGGATGCACAATGGGCCAATTGTGGCCTAAGTGCTGTGAAACTTAACTCGTCCTCCCTACTCTACAGATACAGATACAGCCTTGAAGATTCGCTTCTTCATTTGGCCCTCAAATTGGCCTTTTTTGTCATTATTTATTATGTGTTGTCATTTTATTCTGCTTTTATTATTTGGAGCACTATTTATACTCTTTAATACATCTATCTATAAAACTAAATGTTTTAAAAGACAGAAAGAGATATAACGTGGCCTTACATAAGGACCAACAAGTGACAAAGAGGTTAGAGAATGAGATTAACGCAAGATTAGAGAAAGATAACTTAATGTCTGATACATTGGAAGAAGAATGGAGTAAAATCGAAACATCAATGACAGAAGCAGCTATTGTTTGCTTAGACAATACAGGAGCGAAGAGAGAAGAAGACTGGTTCGACTGGTTACCTTAAAATTGATACACAATAACAGTTACGAACAAAACCTAGGGCTCCACGTGCTCTTCATTGATTTTAAACAGGCGTATGACTCTATCGATCGGGAAAAGTTGTATAAAGCTCTACAAAATTTAGGAATATCAAAAAAGTTGATAAAATTATTAAAAATCTCGCTAACAAGTACAAACAATAGAGTGGTCATAGAAGGAAGTATGTTAAATCTGTTTTCGGTTACAAGGGGATTAAGACAAGGGGACCCACTTTCTACTGATCTATTTAACTTTGTCTTGGAGGCAATAACGAGAGAAAGTAAGATCCAAATTACAAGTATCATTTTCCACTATAAACAGCAATGTATAGCATACACAGGTGATGTAGTCCTCTTAACAAGAACAAAAAAAGAACTTGAACACATGTGAAAGAACACTCAGCTTTTCGAAGTTTCCTTTGTTTTTCTAGAAGCCGCCTATTATAAATGAGTCTTACAGTAGCTAATTGGTTTACTGTACATCATAGCAAATATAATTCCCCATGTGGACTGCCTCTGGCCAATACAGCACTTTATACGATTTATTTATCTCCCATTTTGTCCAGTTCGATTATTGTTTCAATAAGCTATGCTTTTAATAAATTTAAGATGATATAAAAGTAAACTGAACCTTTAGATTTATTTATTAAATATTTACTTACAATCTTAATCCAGAATCGGCAAGAAGAATTTTAGGATCTTTGACCACCGCAAGCCTAGCGAACGTAGACACTCTTCCGATTTTATTTATAGACTCGCACATATATCTTCCAGAATCACTTTCCTGAAGGTTCGTTATCACTAACCGACAAATACTACCTTCTTGAGATATTTGATATCGCTGGTCTTCTTGTGGATATATTTCTTGTGAATCCTTTAACCAGCGCACAGTTGGTATTGGCTCTCCTTGTACCTAAACCAAGAACTTGATTTAATAATAATAATAACAAGAACAAGTTTGGAAGATGACTCCAAATAAGGAATCGAAAGGTTGATGCAGTCAACGTAAGCCCAGCTTAACTTATTAAAGTATCGTTATATTAGCATTAACCACAAATATATGTATCGTGTATTAATTTGAACATACTTCACATTCCAAAGTAACTTCCGTTCCAAGTAGTGCCTTCAACTGTCCAGGTAGAACTTTGGTAAATTCTGGTAAGCTGGTTGGTTTACCTAAAGTGAGAACTCCGCTTTGTACACTCTCGCCCCATCCATATCTAAGATGTAAAAGTAAAATTTAGTGCAATGTAGAGCAATCATAATCAGAAAATAAATAATATTATACAGTGAAACCTGTGTAGAATGGAAACGACGGTATATCACTATATCAATATCAATAATAGCAACTTCGGCAAAATTTTAATCAATCATACACCGGATTGCGTATTAGGAAGGGTTATGCAGGTTAACTTAAATTTTTCTTTTAAAAATTATCCTCAATATGAATGTAAACAGATTATTATCTTTTTTCCTACTTATTTCCAGGATCTATATTGGTAGACTATTATAAAAGGGGACAAATATATTTAATGAGGACTAACACTTTCTGTTTGTTGAAAAACGCTTCCTTTACCCTTTCTTTTGTTTATGCTTTAAGGAATTACAACAATACATACCTGTTCCTGGGAGTAACTCTAAACTGGTACTCCGTCTCTGCCTTCAAATTGAATATATCAAAAGATGTTAAAGGTGTGACTCCAGCCTCAGTCCATCGAGCTCCTTCTGCTCCTCTAGTCCACATCTCAACCCGGTAAGCAAGCACTGGAATACTGGTCGTCTGGACTGGCTTGTCCCACGAGAGGCATAGCCAGTTTCTTCCCGATTCCACGACAACAGGTGGACCAGGAATCGGACTGGGAACATCTATATTATTGTAGATTTTAAATATTAGTATTTAGTTTACACTTTGTTATATAAGATTATATAAGTTATATAAGTTAGTTTTTTCGATTATTGACATGTTAGAAAAAAATAATTTATAAAATATTGGATTGTATCATCCTTACTTAAGTTTTTTTAACTACGATTAATGATGAACTATCAAAGTTATTGTATTTTTTTAATCTCTTCCAAAAAATATTGAAATATGGCGGTTTTTTAGCAGATACTGTTTTCCCGGGGTAAGTTTGCCCATGTCAGGGTAACTTTGCTCAATTATTAAAAAAAGTTTCATTTTAATTTACCTATGAATTACAAATTACCCTGTACAAAACGCGCGTCTCCGTTTTACTTGTTGCCTATTGACAAAGTCTCCCCACGTGCAGCATCGACTTGTTCTTCCATTTACATGTCTACAGCGAGTCGAGAGGGTAGTGGCGTAAAATTCGGTGTGTCCAACGTATAAAATTTGGTGTGTGTACAAAGTTGTGCTAATATTATTATTAAAATTATCTCGCAAGTAAGTATTTGTGTATGCGTGTTTACTGTTTATTAACTTTATCACTAAATTGTGACTTATAAATGAACAAATGATAAAATTGTCTTTTTGTAACCTAATTTTACAAATTATCAGGTGATTCGGAGTAACTTAGCTCCAAAAAAGTGGCGCAAAGTTACCCCGAAATATATATTATGTTTAATATATATTTTTGTTACAGATATGCCTAGAACACCTAAAAGAGTACTAGGATCACGGCGCTATGCTGACTATACACAAGAATCTCTACAAGAGTGTTTAATTGAAATAAGAAGAGGTGAAATCGCGCACAAAAGGAAAATATAAGATTCCAAGAAGGACCATTTTAAATAAACTGAAAGGGAAACATTCCAAAACACCAGGGAGGCAAAACGTATTTACGCCCGGCGAAGAAAACCACTTTGTCAATTGCCTGATTTATATGAGAGAGTATGGGTTCCCTATTAACGCAAGGGAGTTGAGAAACATTATCAAACATTATTTAAATCGTTGTGGAAAAAATGTCAAAATTTTCAAGGATAACTTCCCTGGAGATAATTGGATCAAAAAATTTATGGCCAGACATCCTGAAATTTCCCCACGTTTTGCAGAAAATTTTAAATGTGTACGAGCAGGAGTTGATGAAAACATATTGAGAAGCTTTTTCAAAAATCTGGTAGTGGAGTTAGACGGCGTTCCTCCAACAAATATATGGAATTGTGATGAAACCAATTTCACTGATGATCCCGGTAACAAGAAAATCATTATCAAGAGAGGTTGCAAGTATCCAGAACTAATTAGAAACACTTCAAATACCTCTGTGTCCATTATGTTCTGTGGAAACGGCGAAGGTGAACTTTTATCGCCCTATGTTGTTTACCGGGCAGCTAAAATGTGGACTACTTGGGCTGAGAATGGACCAAAAGGATGCCGTTCAGGACGGCCCAGGACGCTAGCAGCCCAGGACGATTAGATGCCCATATTTTTGTAGATTGGCTTAAATTTTAGTTGGTACCTAGGTTTAGGAAGCTGACTGTTAAAAAGGTATTACTATGCGACAACCTCTCTTCATATGCACTTTAACTCTGCCGTGAAACATACGACATTCATTTAATTTGTCTGCCTCCAAATAGTACACATTTGACGCAACCTCTAGACGTGGATTTCTTTCGGCCCCTAAAAATAGCCTGGCGCAAAATTTTGTCTGCTTGGAAATGTACTGAAGATGTTATCCGCAACATTAATATACAAAAGCAACACTTTCCTCCATTGTTGTCAAATGTGATGGACTTGCTTGGCCCACAAATCAAATCTAATTTAGAGGCAGGGTTTCGAAAATGCGGAATATTTCTCCTGAATATTGGGGAAGTGCTCAGCCGAATACCACGAAAATGCGACTCAGTTGTTGTGCAATCAGAGTTTTTAAAAGCCCTCCAAGCAAAAAGAAGATTTGAAAAAAACTGTTAACCATCGCAGAAAAAAATTAATGTTCCAGCTTGGAAAAGTGTTTGTGCAGTCAACGATGCAGATATGGAAGAATCTACAACCTCTGGCATGAATACCAATAAGCAACCAATAACTCCTAACGAATCTTCCGATGAGGAATCAAATATTGTTTGCTTTAGAGCTGAAGAGATGGTATTTGATGACAATTCATCGGACGATGTAGACTTTGAAGAGCTTGCCAGGGAGAAAGAAGTTGAAAATGAATTTGTAAATTTTTAAGAAGACAAGGAAAACAAACATAATAATTTTTAAAGTGTTATTCGAGAAGTGGGACGTTTTGTAGTGTTTTTTTTACAAAAACCACCTATACCCCGGGCGCATTATGGCTTTCGATGATAAAACGGTAACCATTAGCGCAATGGAAAAATCTCTCAAACTGTGGAACTGGCCTTCAAAAAAGGATGAACTGACTTAACTATGGACGGATGTACTAGGCTGTATTAATAATTCAACACAAGTTTCTAAAAGGGAAACTTTTACGATTCCTGTATTAAGTTTACGTTATAATTAACACTTATTTTAAAATAAATAACATTGCCTTCTTTTTTAGTTTTTTTTGTACAAATATTAGCTTTGGAGCAAGGTTAATATAAGCAACCCATTAACTTTGCTCCAACTATATGTTACTATAAAAAGTTTCATGCTTTTATGAGGTAGAGCAAAGTTACCCCACCCTATAGGTAAGTTTGCTCCACTTTTTATAAAAAAAATATGTAATTAATTATTTTTAGAATAAAATATACCATACAATAAATACATTTTATACCTTCTTCATCAGTTATTAAAAGAAAACATAATACTAGTAGAAATTTTATACACTTTTCCCTCGCAATTCCTTTAATAACTCCTAAAAGTGGAGCAAAGTTATCCCAGTTTACTGTACTTACAATTTCACTCAATCTTTCGACCAGTGTACCACATGTAGGCCAATTTAGAACTTCTGATTCTTGGTAAAATATACAACACTTTATAGCTAACTCCCCGCTAAATAGCTTAATAGCTAAATAGCTTGTTTAGCCCCCGGCTAAACAAGTTTCACCAGATAAAAATAATTCAGGTATGTATACAACAAATAATATTAAACATTTTGATATAAATAACAAATATGCGGCAACAGATATAGGACCGTTCTACGTTATTGTTGAACCGGTAGTTAGTAATTTATGGCTTATTACCAGTAAAGGTAGGACATTTTTATTTAATAATGCTAATTTTAAAAATGAGGTTGTTGACGTCAAATTAATAGGTAGAAAGTGAAAATTATCTTCAAAACATTTCATAGATCAAATAAAATCATCGAACATGAGGGCACAAAAATAAATAATTTGGTCGCTTACATCCCAATGTTTTTTAACCAGAAAAAAGGTATAATTGGAGAAGTTGACACGTTTTTAATTGACTATTTGTCTAGACTATTTTTAACTTATAGTTATATTTCGGATTTCCTACGTTGCGGTAGCGGGTAGATACTCTTGTACGATCCCGGTATGACATAGATCTACTTCAGGTATGCAACCCTGCCCACGCGAGCCATGGCTGTACTCCAACCCGTGCTGGGGGAAGTCATGTCCCCACCCCAAGATCCCTACCAAAAACAAATAAATCCTCTCACATATTCATTCCCAAGGAGTAAACCTCACGCGAAAGAAAAATCATTGGAGAAGGCAACGGGAAACCACCCCAATTAACTTTCCCTAGTATAATCAGAATGGATCGTCAATATAGAAACGGCCTTTAGTCCTGGGCACCCTTTAAGTGGAAAAAGGGTCCTAAGAATCCCAGGGTTGCCATAAATATTTAGATTTAAGCAAGATAAGAAGATTGGTACATGGAATGTACAAATTTTATTCCAGGCCGGAAAAGTTAATAACGTAATTAAAGAAATGCGAAGACTCAACATTGACACACTTGGATGCAGTGCAGTTAGATGGCCCAATTTGGGCCAGTGCGAAATAGAAAACCACAAAATATACTACTGTGGGGATACTACAACAAAAAACAAAAACGGAGTGGCTATAATAGTAAATAAAGAAGTTAACAAATGTGTACTTAGTGCGAAATAGAAAACCACAAAATATACTACTGTGGGGATACTACAACAAAAAACAAAAACGGAGTGGCTATAATAGTAAATAAAGAAGTTAACAAATGTGTACTTAGTTTTATAGGAATATCAGATAGAGTTGCAGTACTCAAAATTAATGCTAAACCAGTTAACGTGAACATTATTCAAGCATGTGCTCCAAGTTCGGAAAGCTCAGAGCAGGAAATAGAAATATTCTATGAACAATTAAAAGAATCCCTAAAACATACCAAAAAACAAGAAGTGAATATCCTGCTAGGAGATTTCAACGCCAAAGTAGGCAAAGGAGGTGTTGACAATACTGTGGGACACTTTGGACTAGGAACGCGAAACGATAGAGAAGACCGCCTTGTTCAGTTCTGCCAGGAAACGGATAGTGCAATAATGAACACCTTTTCCAATTACCACCTCGAAGACTCTACACCTGGAAATTTCCAGCTGACTGTCAAAAAAAATGATTAAAAACCAGACTGACTACATCATCAACAAATAATTTCAGAATTATGTAAAATCCGCAAAAACATATCCGGGAGCAGATGTTCCATCAGACCATAATCTTTTACTAGGACGTTTTAAACTTCACATGAAAAAAGTCCATAAAAGAAAAGCACAAAAACGTTCGGACATCCAGAAGTTGAAAGACAAAACCACAAGAGAAGAAGTCAAAGAGGAGATCTACAACAAAATAAACAGCATGTTAATCTCAGATATTAATCAAGAAAGCATAAGTGTGGATGATATTTGGAATAAAATCAAAAATATCTGTAATTCAGTGGTAGATGATAAACTTAAACCAGAAAACAATATAAAGAAAGAGCCATGGATGAGACAAGAAATATTAGAGCTAATGGAAGAACGAAGAAAACACAGAAATAAGAATGAGGAAAGGTACAAAGAAATAAACAAAATCATTAAGAAAAAGATTAAAGAAGCAAAAGAATCATGGCTACAAGATCAATGCATAGAAATAGGATCCCTAAAACAGAAGCATGACACTTTTAACCTACATAAAATGGTCAAAAACTTAACGGGAGGAAACGGATCACAAAATCTTAACTTAATAATAGACGAGCACAACATTCTGCTCTACAAAAATGAGAAAATACTATTTGAGAGATGGAGGCAATACATGGAAGAATTATTCAAGGAAGAGCAAGAGACAGAGGTTACCTGGACCTGATAACATACAAGCTGAAATATTGAAACTATTTGAAAAAAACCAACTAATACTTATAATTAATATTTAAATGGGAATAAGCCACAATTAAAGGTTAAAGTACGTTTATTGACGTTTCAATTTTTACTTCGTTCCACGGAAATCGTTCTCAAAATACCGAATTTCCGAACGATTTCCGAAGTGGAAATTGAAACGATGCCACAAGAAAACAGCTTTAGAACAACTCATACTCAATATAGACATATGATTGATATTTTAAGGTCTTAGATAAATATTGCACCAATTTATATTTTTTTATTAAAGTTTTTTCTTAATTTTATTCCAGAATAACAAAATTGATCTTTAATAAGTATTTCTACCCCACCATATCCATCCGCTCTATTAATATTTATAAAATTATAGTTATTTAGTCTAAAACTCTGGTTAGGTGATAACCAAGTTGCATTTAGTGCAATTAAATCAACGCTTTTTGATTGGTTCATGTGATCTAAAAGATTGGGTTTATTTTTTATTATAGATTTTGCATTCCACTGTAATATGTTAAATTCCCTATTGAGTATCGTTATTTCCATTATCTTGTTGAATAGATCCCAATACATTTTTTAGTTTATTTTGTATATCTTTTATAACCTGCATTTCTGTGACATCTAAATTAAATTAAAAAAAAAAGTCAAAACAAGAATTGTAATGAAATTAGAAGATGGTTGGTCACTATCTGCCGTAGTGAACCATTTTAACGTAAGCAGAACAACAGTTTTTACTAAAAGATGGAGAAAACAAGAAACTCTTGAAAGAAAGCAAGGTTCTGGAAGACCAAAAATATCTACCGCTCATAAAGATCGTACGCTTTTGAAGAGGTTAGAAGAGAATCCTTTTGAAGAGGCGAAAACTGCAAAAATTATGTAACAGCTTCCAGGAAGAAAGACAAGTTGGCGCAGAATTAAAACATAGCGTCTTAGGTACCGGACTGCAGCAAAAAAACAAGTTTTTACACCACAACAGAAGCAATCAATATATTGCTTATATTTGTTTTAAACCATCAGCTACAAAATCAAGATTTTTGGGACATGGTAATATTTACAGATGAGAACATTTTTCAATCTTTTCAAAAGGGCAAAATTGGGGAGTATAGACCAGATAATGATAGATTTAATCCTGTATATATGTTGATAGATATCGAGCAGCTGGTCCTTTTAGCGCCAATGTATGGAGATGGATTTCATCTAGAGGAATAGGAATGGTATGGCGTATTGATGGCGGGTTTGTTGGGCAGACTTATCTGAATATTCTGGAAAACATCATGTTTTCCAGTGTAGAACAGTCGTATCCAGAAAATAATTTTATCCTTTAACAAGATAATTGTTCTGTTTACACTGCAAATATAATAAACCAGTGGCTCCAGAATAACAAGATTGAAACCTTACCATGGCCCAGCTACAGTCCAGATTTAAACCCAATCGAGAATGTGTGGGGGGTTATTATATATCGGCGTAATGTTATACCTCAAAATGCTGAAGAGCTGTGGCACGGTATACAATAGGTTTGGGAAGAGCTATCTAAAGAAGACAATTTCATAGTTCTTTTCACGCAGATGGACCGAAGACTACAAGCTGTTATTAATGCTGATGGAGATATTACACAATATTAATTTTATTTTTACGTAACTAAATTTAGTATAGTTTTGGTCTTCCAGACTCTCGCTTTCTTTCGAGAGTTTCTTATTCCCTCCATTTTTATTAATAGAAAACTGTGGTTCTGTTTATGTTAAAATGTTTTTAAGTTATCTTTTAATTTGGTTACAATTCTTGCTTTAGTATATTGTTGAGTTAAGTCGTTTGTTTTATTCCTTAATAATAATAAAAATAATAACAAGGAATTCAAAATAATATCAAAATTTGGACCTTAATAATTATTACAATTTACGAATTAACATATGTAATCAATTGTTTATTGTTTGTTTGTTCATTTTATTATTTGTCTGTCATAATAAATATTATATGTCAGATCTATCAAATACACTGCTCAAAATGATCAAATCTTACTAAGAGTCGTATCAGTATTTTTAGGAATCAGCTGTACAAGCAACGAAAAATGATTGGACGAACATATTCACACAAATAAAAGGGGATAGTATAATTTGTGGGGACTTTAACGCACATCATAGCATTTGGGGCTTGGTGCGAGACCGTATTCAAGGTAATGATCTAGCAGATGTTCTAGAAAATCTCAATTTTATTGTTTTAAATGATGGTAGCCTACTAAACCTACTAAAATTTCGAAACTAAATGAAAATCCTTCTCCTATGGATCTTACATTATTTCACCACGCTTGATCGATTACGTAGAATGTAATCCTTTAGATTTTTAGATGATACACTAGGCTGAGACCGCTTTTCCATAAATACAATATTAATAAGAAGGTTTAATAAAAGTACTATACAACAAAGTAGAAAATGAATTAAATTTTCAGTCAACTGGGAAACATATCAAAATATTTTAACAAACAGCATCAAAAATGAAAGTTTAACTTCCACTGAAGACAAATTAGAACAGTAAGTCTCTAATATGAATTAAGCAGCTATAAGGCAATGAAATGTCACACAGCCAACAGTAAGAAAACTATAAGACCAGTGTGGTGGGGTAGAGATTGAGACGAGAAAGTGAGAGATAGAAAAGAATTATAATAGAGTATCAAATTTTCAAAATTATTTAGATCTACGCAAAGTACAAGCACAGTGTAAACTACTGTTTAAACAAAAACAAAACATGTTGGGTAGAGTGTATCAATCAACTAAATAAAAACACAACCATATCAGAAATTTGGAATTTTATTAAAAAAATATCAAATAAGAATATATGACTGAATAGTGAAGACTTGACATGTTTGAAGATCTTGTTTACGGCTTTAGTGCTGGTGATGATGTGGTGTCCAAAATTAAAAATTATTTATGACAGTATTAAATGTTACCTTGATATTGAACCAGATCTTTAAGAAAGTCAGATATAACACAAACTCTGGAACACCATACATCTCTCAAATGTCTTAGTGATAAGTCGAACAAACTCCAATTATTTTCTTCAGCGTTAAAAACTTTTGTGACACCCATCTTATACGGAAAAATAGCCGATTACTCTTTTAATTTACTTATTTGCTTTAAATTTATGATCATTTAGGGAATGTATACATTTTTAGAACACTACATAGCTGCACGGATTTTACTGCAGTGGCTAAATTTAATATTTAGGTGAAGTTCTGCATATTTGCCAAAACTTGGCAATTATGCAAAACTTTACAGGTTAATATCAACGTTAATGATAATATTATGTTTATATTTTCAACAACAGTTTGTACGCGGGAGTGTTAAGTACATTATTTCTGAAAATATGCCAAGTATCCATTGGCGTAACTAGAGGGAACCTTGGTATATTGTAACACAAATCAAACACAGATAGCTTGTAAATGAATGAAAAATGTTTTCCTTATAGACCAGAGAAATTAGCAAATAATAAGCATTTTCCGTAACACTCATTGAGACAGGTATATAACAACTGCTTTTTATAAATTTGGTAATAACACTAGGTAATAAACAAATATACAAAGGATTAAATGTCATGTTTTATTTATAAACAATATGTAAACAATGCTATAGGTGAAAACCGATAAATTATATGGAAAAGTGACACAATGGGCCGGATAAGAATGTAAAAATTGCTCCAACGAAAACTTAACCAAAAATTTTGGGGTATTGATCGGCATCACAAAAAATATTCACCAAATTTTAGCACAAAATATTGACATCTAACGTCAAAATTGCATAAAACGTCAAAAATCGTTTTTTGTCCATAACTCGCTTAATTTTTTACCAAAATAGATTTCTTTTTTTCTTAAATTAAAGGTTTTTTATGGGCTACAAAAATATTTAAACAAAAATGAAAGTTGATGGAAAATTTAAAATCATTTGGGCGTCTGAAAATTTTAAACTTCTATAAAAAACAACAAAAACATGGATCGCTCGAAATATACATTATTATATATATATATATATATATATATATATATATATATATATATATATATATATAAGAATTACTGGATATTAGTGACTGTCAATATAAACAAACAACACAGTTTATTAGGGTTGCAGTCAGAAAATTGGCCGGGATGTTAATGAAACACTCTTTTGACTTTTTGTCTAGCTTTCGGAATGGTTTTATTCCTTTTTCAAGACACTGTAATAAGAAAAAAAATGTAAATATTTATAAAATATCACAAATCTTCAGTGCAACTTACTAGTCGTTGAGATTATTTATAAAAGCATAGACAGTAAGTTGCACTGAAGATTTGTGATATTTTATAAATATTTACATTTTTTTTCTTATTACAGTGTCTTGAAAAAGGAATAAAACCATTCCGAAAGCTAGACAAAAAGTCATAAGAGTGTTTCATTAACATCCCGGCCAATTTTCTGACTTCAACCCTAATAAACTGTGTTGTTTGTATATATATATATATATATATATATATATATATATATATATATATATATATATATATATATATATATATATATACCTAATATAATTGCTTGGCGCTCAGCTCAAGATACAAATATGAAAGGTCTTTTTTCTCACTTTAACATCGCTTATACTCTACATTGCTAATATATTAATTATAAAATATGCCTGAAATAAAGGTCTTGAAATTAGCTTTAGGAGTATGAACTTAACCCTTAACTGGAGACGTGCCGTCTGACAGACTACAACATAAAGAATTTTGAACACCCTGTACAAATAACTCCGCTCATCGGCACATCACTTCATCTATTCTTTATATTATTCGTTGACTATTAGTGACCCGACTTAGGTAAAGAAATACGCATATTTGGAAAAGTTATAACCGAAAATCAGTTTTAGTTAGTCTGTTAGACGGCACGTCTCGGTTCAGGTTACATTTTGTTTCATTGAAAACGTCGCGTATTTGTTACAATCATGGCCGGTCTATCAAAAAAAATCCGTTTTACCGATGCTGATTTTGAAGATACAGCTTTGAAGTGGTTTGACGAATTAGACAGTGACGCTAGTGATGTTGATCAAGTACAAGATGATGTTTATTAAGAATCTGATAGCATATAAATAGCATCTGATAGCATAGATGCATACATACTGCACCAAAGTTACAAAAGCAATTCTAAAATTCAAGAAAAATCTGGTTTTGCTAAAATATTAGCAAAACAATTAGTAGAAGGTCATATGAAGCGAAAAATGGGTAATTTTCATGTACCGCGGCTAATTCGTGCTAGTATAGCGAGTATTCTTGGAATGCCTAAGAATAACCAAGTAGATGATAACAAGCCATTAGTACTAGAGAAGCAAAAAATATGTTATTTGTGCCCTCGCAAGAAGAACCGTATGACAAAATATCTTTGTGGCCGATGAAGAAAACCTGTGTGTTCAGTGTACGAAACCAATTTGTACCAATTGTATGTAACTTTTACAGTTGCTGGACATTTTTTTCAACATCAAAATAATTACGCGAGTTTATTTTTACGTAATTCAGTATCTGTTAGTGCCTTTCATATAAAAAACTTACTTGATGTATATTTATTTTTTCACTGTAATGAAAATTAAAAAATGTAACTGTCACGAACTGTAAATGATTAGCTGTTAGAAAGTCATAGTTATTTTTTTATTCTCTGACAATATTTTGAGTTTCTTTACTGTGTTCAATTGCAAATACAAACAGCTTTTAGAGTACTATTAAATATATTAAAAAAGTTTATAAGTTTAGTTCGTATCCCCTCTCCTACATTGTAGCCCCTCTGTGTGTATTAAAATAGGGCCTCTCCAGTTAAGGGTTAAATGTGTTTTTTTCCACTATATCCAATTAACAAACTTTTTACGCAATCTACTAATTTTAAAAAATTGAATTATTTCTTATAAAAAAAAACAAAAAAATGGCAAAACCTTTTTATTTGTTAAAAGTCTTGATTTCAGTTTTCAAAAAAGTTAGTTGAATAATAATTTAACTAGAAATATAACACAAACCGGCGAAAGAATGGCGAAATATCAGGAAAATTAAATATTCTAACTAGATTTTCGTCTTTTAAATCATTATAACTCCTCTTCTGATTCCAAAATGGTTCATTCGGAGTCCAAATTAAAGTTATTGATCTGGACTGATGGATCAAATGATTTTACAAAGAGTAGCGTCTCTCTAACTAAAAGTATAAACTCACAAACAGCGAAAAAACGGTGAAAACGCCAGATAACCGAAGGTTCTAATTAGGCTTTTGTTTTTTAAATCTACAATTTTGGTTCTAAGAGTCCAAAATGGTTCATCTGGAGTCCAGATGAAAGGTATCTATGGTAAAAATGAAATTGATAAACGGTGAAAAACGGCAAAAAACCGATTTTTTCGATTGTTAACTGCCGTGTACCACTTTACTGGAACATAGTTGTGGTGATTATACATCATATATTTTTTTCGAGCTATGTACAACTTTTTTTATAGGCGTTTAAAATTTTCAAACGCCTAAACCAATTTTAATTTCCTTCCAAATCCCATTGTTGTTCAATAATTTTTGTAGAGCATAAACAACCTTTAATTAAAAAGAAAAAAAATCTATTTTGGTACAAAATTGAGTTATGGCCAAAAAATGATTTTTGACGTATTGAATTTTGAGGTTATATGTCAATATTTTGTGCTAAAATTTGATAAATCTTCATCTTTTTTGATGTCGAACAATACCCCAGAGTTACTCCTTTACTGAAAAACTATAAAAAATTCTTTAAAATTTGGGCTTGTAAAGTTACTTTTGTTAATTTGTTGCTTAATTATTGAAAAAATAACTTTTCTAAAAATGCACAAAAAACTTTAATTTCGCGTTATAATAGGCGTGATTCAGTTATACAAATTTCAAGAACACTCAATAGGTATTGTAAAATTGAAATTGTTTATCCCAGAAAGCTTTTATCTACGTTATTATCCGTAAACTATTAGGTTTTCATGAATTCTAAAAGCTTCGTGTGGATGATGTCTGTCGCCCATCGGACGCGTCGCCAGGTGGTGGATAGGGGAACGCCCCAACCAGTCCTAGGGCTGGCGGATAGGTGGGAAATAAAATACCACCCGTGAACCAAAACAGACTGGTATGGTAACCCAACAGAGTCCCTGGCCCTCCAGGTTAGGGCTTAAGCTAGTAGTTGGGGGTTAGTGAACATGTACAGAGTAGATGTTTTGGCACTGTGGGAAATGCGATGGACGGGAACAGGCATTATTGACAAGAGAACCCACTCCATATATTACAGCTGCAATGAAAACCAACACATAGATGAAGTGGGATTTATAGTAAACCAAAGAACAAAAGGCCTAGTTATTAATTTTAAAGCCTACAGTCAAAGAATGTGCTATTTACGCTTAAAAGGTAAATTCTTTAATTACAGTTTAATTAATGCACATGCCCCGACCGACGACAAACTAAAGACATTAAAGAACAGTTTTTTAAACACCTAGAATAGGCCTACAGAAGATGCCCCAGAAATTACATCAAGATAGTGCTAGGTGACATAAATGCAAGAATAGGACGAGAGCGAGTTTTTATGCCGATTATAGGAAGGCATGGTCTACACAACATCAGTAGCAACATGGATTACGACTGATAAACTTAGCAGCAGCACTGAACATGACCGTCGCTAGCACATATTTTGAACACAAGAATATACACAAGGTAACCTAGACCTCCCCTGATGGAAGAACATCTAGTCAGATTGATCACATCTTAATAGATTCAAGACACAGAACGGACATAACAAACTGCAGAAGTTATAGAGGCGCAAACATAGACTCAGACCATTATTTAGTGAACTTAACACTAAGGGCTAGAATTCCAAATTCCAACAAAGGAAAAAAAATATATAGAAAGAAATGGAATGTACAGAAGCTGAGAGATGCAACTGTTGCAAAACAGTACTGGGAAAATATTACCAATGGGTTAAGGAATCAAAGTCTAAGCGAAGAAGACCAGAGAGATATAGACTCCTACTGGAACAGGATAAAGGAAGATATTGAGTCAGCAGCACAAGATGAAATAGGAACAGAAACTTGTACCCGAAAAAATCACTGGTTTGACGATGAATGCAAAGACGCAACATAGAAAAAAAATGAAGCCTATGCAAAAATGCTTACTCGCCGAACTAGAACAAGTATAGAGAATTACCAGACAAAGAGAAGAGAAGAAAAGAAAATACACAGAATGAGGAAACGAAACCATTTAAAAAAGGAACTTCAATATATAGAAAACCTCAACAGAGAGAAAGAATTCAGAACATTCTATAAGAAAGTTAACATCAACAGAAAAGAATTCAAGGCAAACACAAATCAATGTGTAGAAGTTTGAATGGCGATCTATTAAAAACAAGAACAGACGTACTAAACCGATGGTCGGAATATTTTAACCAGATACTTAATATTGAGGAAGAAGAAGAAAACCCGGAAGACAAAAGCTGTGAGGTAAGCGGAGCAGACGAGAGGGAGGAGGATCCACCAACGATCCTGGAAGTTAAAGACGCTGTAAACAAACTAGCCAGAAACAAATCACCCGGAATAGATAATCTCCCAGCGGAATTATATAAAGAAGGTGGCCACGATATCATAATAGCGCTAAAGCAGCTTATAAAAGAAATATGGATATAGAAGTCCCTTCCCAGTGATTGAAATATTGAAATACTTTGCACCATACACAAAAAGGGAGATATCTTTGAATACTCTAACTATCGAGGAATTACGCTCCTAAATGCAGCGTATAAAATATTCTCCAATATACTAGGCCATCGTATGGCACCATATGCAGAGCGAATAATAGGACAGACAATACCAGGCTGGTTTCAGAGGTGGTAAATCAACCCTGAGACAAATTCTAGAGAAAACACTGGAATACGGTGTAGACACGCACCACATATTTATAGACTACAAGGCAGCCTACGACTCTGTAAATAGAAGAGAATTGTTTAGAGCAATGATAGACCTAGGAGTACCAAATCAGTGGGTAAGTCTAACCAAACTAACCCTTAAAAAAGTTGAATGCAGAGTACGAATCCAGGGGGAATTCTCTGAACCTTTTAAAACAAATAACGGGCTACGTCAGGGAGACCCACTCTCCTGTATACTATTCAATCTAGCTCTGGAAAAAGTAATACGTACGTCACAAATCACAACTACCGGTTCAATATATAACAAATCTGTGCAAATTCTATCATATGCTGATGATATCAATATTGTTGGGAGAACGGAAAACGCAGCACTAAAGGAATCGGCTACAAAAACGGGTTTAATATTAAACACCAATAAAACGAAACACATGAAAATAGGTACGCAACCACAAATACTACGGCCACTTGTTATAGAAAACGACGTCATCGAAGCAGTTAACGAATTTGTATACCTGGGAACGCTCGTCAATACTGAAAATGACACTACCGCAGAGATAAACCGCAGAATTTGCACGGCTAATAGATGCTATTTTGGGCTTAATCTCCTTTTTAAATCTACAGTTATATCAAGAAATACAAAAGTAAAACTCTACAAAACAATAATACGCCCAGTCCTAACATATGGTTCAGAAACCTGGACTTTAACAAAAAGCAATGAAAACATGTTAGGATGTTTCGAAAGAAAAATACTATGGCAAATCTCTGGAGCGGTAAATGAAAATGGTGTCTAGAGAAGACGATACAACTTCGAACTCTATAGAATATACCAGGAACCAGATATCGTAAAACACATTAAGATAGGACGTCTGAGGTGGGTAGGCCATGTAATGCGGATGGAGCAAACGGCCAAGCTAGAAAACCGCTCCTTGATAGACATATTTGTCAAAGAAGAAGAGGAAGACCCAGAACAAGATTCCTAGACAACACAGATCAAGATATGAGAAACATGGAAATACGTGCTTGACGGAGGAAGGCGATGGATACGGACGACTGGAAAAAAAATCTTTGGGACACTGGGACCCACACAGGGTTGTGATGAAAATGATGATGATGAATTCTGAAAGCACCAAATAGAAGAGAAAAGCTTACGCTATTAAATTAAATAAATTTAACGATTGAAAAATGTAGGCTAAATATTGAAAAATAGGTACTGTGATTTTAAGCTTCTACGACATACGAAGGTAATTTGTTTTATTGGAAATCTCATTTTTTCACGAATTGTAAAAAATAATACAATGTCATACGACCTTTGAATTCGAGTTTGTCCTGTTTTTATTTCTCGATTTTACAATTTCAAAAACTGAATTCATAAAGTCAAAGTTATAAAAGGCGCAATGACTCCGATTCTAATCAAAGAAAGTTGATGTTTTTATTCCTTTGGGGTACCGCTTAAATGATAGGTAGCTTAAATATTTATGTATTATAGGTATAAATAGTATCTTTTAAAAATAAATTTTATTAAACAATTTTTTATTTAAAAATCAAGTCCACATGTGTTAATTTTTCTTGAAATATGCTTATTATTTTCATAATTTTTATAAGTTTTGTATATTCTCTAATAATAGAGCTATCGAGACAGTTATTTTACGAAAATGTTGGGAAAAAATGAAGTTATCTCGCAACATTAATAAGAGTTAGCGTTTTCTTCTAATAAATTCCACAGGGTGTTGCAAAATAACATAAAAAAATACCTTATTTTTACACGCCGCATGTTGATAAAACGTTGACACTTTTAGAATGTGAACAATTTAAAGTGCCAATAATTTAAAGTGGTGCATTAATGTTGGAGAGTAGTGTATATATACAACACATAGTAACATACTAAATATAAAAGATTAAAATGGGCGAATTTTTGTTAAGTTTATGAATGTTTAAGTAAAATAATTATTGTGTTATTAAATGAATGTTATTTAAGAAGACATATATAATGTATACACATCACAGTTATTGAAGATGAATGACAAACAGTTATATGATTTCGTAAAAGCAGCAAGAGTCTTTTGATAATTTACTTACAGTTTTATTATCAAACACCATCGAATTACTTAAATATGGTAAACTTATACTTATCGTTTCAATATTATCATTTTGGAAATTTTAATTTTATTTACTCGACCCTAAATAAAATTACTATTAAATCAAGTTGTCAGCAACGCACCTCAAAGATTGCCAACGTCAATTTTAAACTCTTATAACTATAAATTTGTGAAAAAAATTCAAACTGTCATTTAAACAAATGTGCTGTCAGTAAAGAAACTATTCTTTGTGGTTTATATTTAAGAGACACTTCAGTAAGGAATCTTTTTAGACAAATATCTTTTTGGTACTCATATTTTATTAAATTTTTTCAGCTTTAAAGGTTGAAACGTTAAATTAAAGTTTATTTTTCTTAAATACTGCGACTTCATTTGCCAATTAGTATAATATTGAGTAAATTTAATGTACGGCATCTGCAAAAATAAACAATACTTAAGTCTACGACACTGAGAAAATGCTCTAATCAGTTTATTTTTTGAGAATTCCAAATTGTACGATTAATAAGTTATACCAATTTTTCTTCATGTGTGTGTAACGCGGAACGTCGTTTTTTCAAAAATACGTGAGTAGAAAGGTAGACACTCAAGGGCACTTTGACCTTTGACCTCTGGTTCAAAGATTAAAGTGCCCTCTAGTGTCTACCTTTCTACTTACGTATTAAGTTCGCACAGAAAATGATTTCATCTACATGAGAAACATGTAACCCTTGTAAGCCTTTGAAATTTGCCCGGTAGCTATAGAGTTATGGGTGTATCGTAAAATAAACCACTTTTTGGGCTTTCACCATTATTATTAAGTTATTCTGTAAACCATCTACTGAATATAAGAACGTTTATTTAAATAGCGCTGAACTGTAAACATTAAAAAATAACGGAGATAGTACTCGCCCCTGTCCAGCTACTATCTGTATTTTAATGTCTCTGGTGCTGCGGTTATTATCTTGTACTGACTGGAGTCTTTCGTGTATGTTAATTTTAGTAAGTTTTAGAACTTGGTACTGTTTATTTTAGCGTATCCTGTAAGTAGTTTAAATATTTTTATATTCTTTGACAGATTCGTAGACTCCGATCCAAATCGCTCCAAAGCATCTTGTATGTACGCTTTGTAATTAGTTCAGTATTATTTTATATAAATAGTAAAAAGTTTATGACATCTTCCCGTGATACTGTTTCTTTTTTTATAGATTGCTATCTCCAAAAATATTTGAACTTTACTAGACAATTTTCATGACTTCGAATGACAAGATTTACATATAATGATGAAGCTGGAGTCTAATCTAGCTCTCGATGGTGGAACAGTTAGCAAAGTATTCATGCTTTGATTATTGTTCATGTGCAATGAACCGAACATGCAGTTACTCTTGAGACATTAACGACGCTACACAAACACATTTTGCTTACTTACCGGTTTCTCGATAAAAATCGTGATAGGACTGGGATTCTAATAAAGATTGGTTTCTTATTGGTGTTAAAGATCTAGCTCGTTCTCTAATTCTTACTGTGAAAAATGCTCTATCACACCCGTGGCAGTTTTTGGCCAAAATGCAATAGGTGCCAGCGTCTTCCGCTGATATTCTTTTCAATGTCAATCTCATGTAATCATCAGATTTTTCTTTATAAGATCTGTAGCTCGTGGTTATATCTCTAAGACCCTTCATCCATGTAACTAAAACATTTAATAAGTACGAAGTGCCAGAATTTCTAATATAGGTATAAGGGTTTCAAACTGTATGTCCGATAGAAAAGTCAGCCAATTTACACATATATTAACTCAATATCGATCGAAAAACTGAGTTTGAATCCTATAAAAAGTGAAACGTCCATGTTCACAATTTTAAAAGGGTCCGTAATAGCCAACTACTTCATCAATCAATAGTATTAAGTAAAAAATATTTTTTAGGATATTTTTTAGGTTAAATTAGGTTAGGTTCGTGGAATTTCATACATAGACATATAATACAAATAGATTGAGCGCTGCTATATAGCCGCGTTCCCACAGTGCGACAGAGAAAACTGACGCAAAGCTGTCCTTCCATCTCTTTTTAATGTGTCAGTTTTATCGACCACATGACTTTCTCATTGGCCATTTAGGTCACGTGGTGGCTAAATCTGGCAAAATAGAAAGAGATGCAGCGACTGCTTTGCGTTAGTTATCTCTCACACTGGGAGAACGCGGGTATATAGCAGAGCTCAGTCTATTTGTATTATATGTCTATTATTTTATACACGCGAATGACACTGTAATAATTTTTGATTACGAGAACAAAATGTAAATAACACAACGTTTATTTAATGTGAAAATTATGTGATGGATATTCTAGGCGACGAAAAATTCCTATCAAATGAAATAAATTTGAAATAGAAGTAAAATGTCTTTTATGCGAAAGATTCTTAATAATTATCGAAAATAAGGACAACCTACTCTCGGAAGAGTCTGTAAGCACTAGAGAGCCCGTCCCCAGGTAGCGGATAGAGGAATGTCCTCACCAGCATCGGCTAGCGGGTAGGCAGCGGACCAAGAGACAGGGCGGATGGTGCTCTTGAGCTACAGTGGAAGCAAACTATCTAGGAGAAGATATACTTCAAAATTAAACCCTGTTTCCCTAAGGTGGGGGTTGAGGCGTCGGGTTAACTCCCCAGTACTTAACGCCTCGGACCGGATTGATGAACAAACGACGACGCACTCTGCGAAAATGGATAATGAATTTTGGAACTTAGAGCAAACAAGGATTTATCAAAAAAAATAAACGAATTTACCGAAGAATACCAAAGGACAAAAGGGCTCAACAAGGACTAGATATACTGATACGCAAGAAACTTCGGAAATGCATAACTATGTGGGAGGCCATCAGTGGGAGACTGATAAAAATGAACCTAACACTCAAAGGACACAAATTAACAATTATAGGAGTGTATGCAGTGAATGATGATGCATAGGTCAATGTTAAAGACGATTTCTTTGAGAAACTACTCTCAGAAATTACTAAAGTTGGCGGAGCTCGGAGATCATAATCATGTGAGATTTAAACAGTAGGGCAGATAGAACACAATACAGTCGTATTATATATGTTTAAAAATAATAATTGTATTTATATGAAATTATTTTAAAACAAGAAGTGTTATAAAAATTTAAGCAGACGTTATAATATTGTTATTAATTGGATGACATTTATTATTTTTAAATTTTGAGAATCCTTACTTGTTAGTTATTTTTTATGCAGTTTTTAATTTAAACCTGCTTAGAATAAATATATGATGACTAGAAACGAATTGATCGAGGGTAGTGAATCGGTATGAAGAACCGCTATTTTGTGACGTTCTGTTCTGTGATAATTCTCAGGAAGGATACATTGAGACGAAATATACGACTATGTTCTAATTGACTTTTCAATGACATACTTATTTGTTATACCTATATTAATATTGACAAATCGTAGTTACCTGTAGGTTTTGGGTCGCCAGTGATTCTAAACGATACCACAATGTCGTCTCCTTCTCGAAGAGTCAAAATGCTGTCTGGTCGGGAAAGGAACATGGCAGGTTTTCCGTGGGGATAAGACTTTTGTACGACTTGGACGTACGCCGAGGTATCCACTGGACCTTCTGGATATAGCGCTCTAAAAGTATACTTTCCCGCTTCGTACTCGTTTACATCAGGTATTAGCAGCGTATGAACATTACGCTCAGTCAAGACTTTATGTCTAGAAGAGGTATTTGTTAATCTTGAACTTTCTTTGTACCATGAAACATTCAAGGGACTGCCTTTCACTTCAACCTGTAGAGCCATAGTACCTCCGCGAGGTACGAATGTGTCCGTCATAATACCAGAATAGTAAGATCTAGCAGTCCTGCCAAGACTGCTATCGCGAGTTTGCCTTTCTCTCGATTTGTGTCGCATATACTCTTTCTTTCCATCAAATTTGAGATCATAAGATAATTGTTCACTCCATAAACTGTTCTCAAGTCTACAAGAATAACGACCACTATCTCCACTGTCTGGACTAGCAATAGATAACCTACAAAGTCCATCAGATAAATAACTCTGAGCGTACCTTGAACCAGTATATATCTCTTGTCCGTCTTTATACCAACGAATAGTTGGTTTTATTTGGCTTTTTATTCTACATTCCAAATTTATTTCATCGCTTGAAACTCTGTAGTTATCAATAATATTTCTCGTGAAGGCAGGTGCTGTAGTTTGAGTATTTCCTCCATCAGAAACATCCAAATAAGCAAATGTTGTACTCTCACCGTGATCGTTGGAAGCAATACATGAGTATTCACCTGTATCATCCAAGCTAACATGTTCTAGATGTAAAGTAGCAGTATTACTAGATGATTTCATTTTGAGATTTGCCGTTTGTTCAATGATCTGATTGTTTTTGAACCACATAACCTTAAGGTTTTCACTCTCGACCAAATTACACATTAACTGAACTGAAGAACCAGGAGTCGCAGACGTATTTTTTAGCCCTGTCGTAAAGAAAGGTTTTCTACCTGCGTAGACGTTTCCATGATATGCAGAAGGCTTGTAACTTTCTAGGTTGTCAACAATATTTCGAGTTGTATCAGTTATTTTATTGTCTCTCCTAGTTTCAATCTCGCTCTTGAATGTTTCAGAAGCATAATCGTCTGTTTTTCTATCTTCATTACTAGTCTGCGATTCTACTTTGTTAATATCGTAGTTTGATTCGTAAGTTTCCTTTGTTTTCAATTTTTTTCTTTCTTCTTTTTTCATCTTCGCTGTTTCATTCTCTAATCGTTCATCTACGTCTGATCTTTGAGCCATCTTTGCAATTTCTATTGATTGATGCTCTTTTCTAGATTTTTGTTTCTCGTTTTCTAGATTTTCATTTACTGTCTTCTTCTGTTCCTCATTTTTTAGTTTTGGCACCTCTAGCTCTTTTTCTATCATCTCTTTTTCTTCTTTCTCCTTCAGCAAATTTTGTTGTAATTTGTTCTTTTTGGGTACTTTTTCCTTCTTTAATTCTTCTTCTTTTGACTTCTTCTCTCGTTCCATTCTAATTATATCTGCTTTTTCTTTATCCAATCTCCCGTCTTCCATCTTCATACTTTCTTTTTCTTTGTTAAGCTTTTGCAACAGCTCCTCTTTCTCTGCCATCTCTTTTTCTATCTTTTTCTTATCTTGTAGTTCCTTTTTCTCTTCTTCTATCTTTTTTCTATCCAATTCGTTCGTTTCTTTGTTTAGTTTTTCCTCTTCTTCTTTTTCTTTCTTTAATGTTTCCTCCGCAAGTTTAATTTCTTTCTTCTTTTTATTAAGCTCTTCTTTCTCTTGTTTCAATCTTTTCTCCTCTAGTTTCTTATTATCCTCCTCTTTTTTAAGCCTTTGCAACTCTTCTTTTTTTCTTGCTAGTTCTTCTTCTTTCATTTTCTTCTCTTCCAGTTCCTTTTCTTCTTGTTCTTTCTTTTTTCTGTCCAATTCTTCTTTTTCCTTCTTTAGCTTTTCCTGCTCAAGTTTCTCTTCTTTCTTCTTTTTATTAAGCTGTTCTTTTTCTTTTGCCAATCTCTCCTCCTCTAGTTTCTTATTCTCCTCCTCTTTTTTAAGCCTTTGCAACTCTTCCTCTTTTCTTGCCATATCTTTTTCTTTCATTTTCATCTTTTCCAGTTCCTTTTCTTCTTGTTCTTTCTTCTTTCTATCCAATTCTTCTTTCTCTTTCTTCAATTTTTCCTCCGCAAGTTTCTTTTCTTTCTCTTTTTTATTAAGCTCCTGTTTCTCTTGTTTCAATCTTGCCTCCTCTCGTTTCTTATCATCTTCCTCTTTTTTAAGCCTTTGCAGTTCTTCATCTTTTCTTGCCATCTCTTTTTCTTCCATTTTCTTCTCCTCCAGTTCCTTTTCTTCTTGTTCTTTCTTTTTTCTATCCAATTCTTCTTTTTCCTTCTTAAGTTTTTCCTCCTCAAGTTTCTTTTCTTTCTTCTTTTTATTAAGCTCTTCTTTTTCTTTTGCCAGTTTCTCCTCTTCTAGTTTCTTACTATCCTCCTCTTTTTTAAGTATTTGCAACTCTTCCTCTTTTCTTGTCAGCTCTTTTTCTTGTATTTTCTTCTCTTCTGATTCCTTTTCTTCTTGTTCTTTCTTTTTTCTATCCAATTCTTCTTTTTCCTTTTTTAGTTTTTCCTGCTCAAGCTTCTTTTCTTTCTTCTTTTTATTAAGTTGTTCTTTTTCTCTTGCCAATATCTCCTCCTCTAGTTTCTTATTCTCCTCCTCTTTTTTAAGCCTTTGCAATTCTTCCTCTTCCCTTGCCATCTCTTTTTCTTTCATTTTCTTCTCTTCCAGTTCCTTTTCTTCTTGTTCTTTCTTTTTTCTATCCAACTCTTCTTTTTCTTTTTTTAATGTTTCCTCCGCAAGTTTTTTTTCTTCCGTCTTTTTATTGAGTTCTTCTTTCTCTTTTGTCAATTTTTCTTCCTCTTGTTTTTTATCTTCCTCCTCTTGTTTAAGTCTTTGTAACTCTTCTTCTTTTCTCGCGATCTCTTCTTCTTTAATTTTGTTCTCTGCTAGTTCCTTTTCCTCTTGCTCTTTCTTTTTTCTCTCTAATTCTCCTTTTTCTTTCTTTAGTTTTTCATCCTCAAGTTTCTTTTCTTTCTTCTTTTTATTGAGCTCTTCTTTCTCTTTTTTTAACCTTTCCTCCTCTAGTTTCTTATTCTCCTCCTCCTTTTTAAGTCTTTCCTGCTCTTCTTTTTTTATTGCAATTTCTTTTTCTTTTATTTCCTTCTCTTCTAGTTCCTTTTTTTCCTGTTCTTTCTTTTTTCTATCCAATTCTTCTTTTTCCTTTTTTAGTTTTTCCTCCTCAAGTTTCTTTTCTTTTTTCTTTTTATTAAGCTTTTCTTTCTCTTTTTTTAATCTTTCCTCCTCTAGTTTTTTATCCTCCTCCTCTTTTTTAAGTCTTTGCAACTCTTCCTCTTTTATTGCAATTTCTTTTTCTTTTATTTTTTTCTCTTCCAGTTCCTTTTCTTCCTGTTCTTTCTTTTTTCTATCCAATTCTTCTTTTTCCTTTTTTAGTTTTTCCTCCTCAAGTTTCTTTTCTTTCTCTTTTTTCAATCTTTCCTCCTCTAGTTTTTTATCCTCCTCCTCTTTTTTAAGTCTTTGCAACTCTTCCTCTTTTATTGCAATTTCTTTTTCTTTTATTTTTTTCTCTTCCAGTTCCTTTTCTTCCTGTTCTTTCTTTTTTCTATCCAATTCTTCTTTTTCCTTTTTTAGTTTTTCCTCCTCAAGTTTCTTTTCTTTCTTCTTTTTATTAAGCTCTTCTTTCTCTTTTTTCAATCTTTCCTCCTCTAGTTTTTTATCCTCCTCCTCTTTTTTAAGTCTTTGCAACTCTTCCTCTTTTTTTGCAATTTCTTTTTCTTTTATTTTTTTCTCTTCCAGTTCCTTTTCTTCCTGTTCTTTCTTTTTTCTATCCAATTCTTCTTTTTCCTTTTTTAGTTTTTCCTCCTCAAGTTTCTTTTCTTTCTTTTTTTTATTAAGCTCTTCTTTCTCTTTTTTCAATCTTTCCTCCTCTAGTTTTTTATCCTCTTCCTCTTTTTTAAGTCTCTGCAACTCTTCCTCTTTTATTGCAATTTCTTTTTCTTTTATTTTTTTCTCTTCCAGTTCCTTTACTTCCTGTTCTTTCTTTTTTCTATCCAATTCCTCTTTAGTCTTCCTTAGGTTTTCTTCCTCAAGTTTCTTTTCTTTCTTCTGTTTATTAAGCTCTTCTTTCTCTTGTTTCAATCGTTGTTCCTCCAGTTCCTTATCATCTTCCCCTTTTTGAAGTATTTGCAAGTCTTCGTCTTTTCTTGCGATCTCTTCTTGTATTTTTTTTTCTTCTAATTCCTTTTTCTCTTGTTCTTTCTTTTTTATATCTAATTCTTCTTTTTCCTTCTTTAGTTTTTCTTCCTTTAGTTTGTTTTCTTCTGTGTTTTTATTAAGCTCTTCTTTCTCTTTTTTCAATTTTTCCTCCTTTAGCTTCTTGTTCTCTTCCTCTGTTTTAAGTCTTTGCAGCTCTTTCTCTTTTATTGCAATATCTTTTTCTTTCATTTTCTTTTCTTCCTGTTCCTTTACCTCTTGGTCTTTCTTTTTTCTATCCAATTCTTCTTTTTCTTTCTTTAGTTTTTCGTCCTGAAGTTTCTTTTCTTTCTTCTTTTTAATAAGTTCCTCTTTTTCTTTTTTTAATCGTTCAGCTTCTATTTCATTATCTTTTTTCTCTTTTTTAAGCCGTTCTTTCTCTTCGTCTTTCCTTGCCAACTCTTTTTCTTTGTTTTCCTTCTCGTTTAGTTCATTTTCCTTTTGTTCCTTATCTTTCTTTTCCCCTTCCTGCTTTTCTGGTTTTAATATTTCTTCTTCCAGCTTCTGTGCTTGTTTCTCTTTACCAAGCTTTACTTTTTCTTTTTCCAATTTCTTCTCTTCTAGTGTACTATCCTCGTTCTCTTTTTTCAACATATCTTCTTCTTTCGTTGCCTTTTCTTTTAATTTATTTTTTTCTTTTTCTTTCTGCTTCTTTTCTCTTTCTTTGATTTTTTTCTGTCCTTCTCCTTCAATTTCTTTTTTGAGTTGTTCTTCATCCAATCTTGATTCCTCTTCTTTTTTAACAAGGTCTGCTTCTTCTTTTGCCAAATTTTCATTATCCATCTTTTTATCCTCTTCTGATTTTTTATTAGCTCTTTGCAACTCATCTTTTTCTATTAATTCTGTCTCTTCTTTTTTATTTTCTTGTGATTTTTCTTTCTCTTTTTCTGTTATTTCCTTTTCATTCTTTTCGATTTCTTTCGGTTTATTTTTCTCTTGCTCCTTCTTCTGTGTTAACTCTTCGTCTGGTTTTAATTTCTCTTCATCTTCTTTGTTCTTTCTTTTCTCGTTAAGTTCTACATTTTCTTCAGCCTTCTCAACAGTTTCTTCTCTCTCGATTTGTTCTGTGCTTGGCTGTTTTTTATACTTATCTTTTTTCTGAGTTTCTTCTGAACTTTTGAGTTCTTCTGCCTGTGTTTCTAATTGATCTATTTCTTCTTCCCGTTCTTTCTCTGGAATGATTTCTTTATTTTCATCCCGTGATTCCTTTTGTTTTTTCTTGACTTTCTTCTTCTCTTCTTCTTTTTCTTCTCCATCTTTATCTTCGATTTCTTGATCGGTGATTTCAATTATCTCCAACTGCTCCAGTTTATGAATTATACTGCAAAGTTCTTCATAAAGAATATCCAAAACCAAATGTAAAGGTTCGAATAATTTATAATCATTGGTAGCAATTTTCGTGTTAGTGATACTGGTTTTCAGCTGTTCCAAATTGTACAGAACTGTTTTTGGCCGATCTAAAGAAGAATTACAGTTGTTTATCGTTGCAGAAAGATTGATGAGAGTTAGTAGATTGTCTGGTAGATCATTTTCTGTAGCATTTATACTGTTTTGCTGATCACATATGGTTTCATGTGCAATGTTTAAAATGTTAATTAAAGGTTTCAGGGGTGTTAACTCTGTATTATGTAATGTACCAGTGAACGTCGATACGGCTTTTTTAAGTTCCTTATAAAATTGTACGTCATTTCTTAAGTCAAAGATCTGCTTTTCTATCTTATTTTTAATTCTTTTTAGATTTTCCGCAAACAGAGTTGTAGATTGAGAGATAACCTCCATTTTTTCGTGTAGAACTAAAATCGAACAGCATTCTTTAGTGGCATTTTCCAAATCAGACATGGATAATTCAGTGTCTTTTAAGAAATCTTTTTGATTCTCCATAGTTGTACTAGTATCATCTATATATAGACAAAACGCAGTAAGTTTATCTGATAGATTATTCAATTTATCTGCATAATCTTTGGAAAAATCTTTCGTATTGTAACCAATATCTTGTGCCAAAAGTAAATTGTTTTTGAACTGGGAAATTGGCTCATGTAGTTCAAAAAGAACAGTAATGGCGCTTTCTTTCCCTTTTTTATCGATTTTTTTTATGGTTGCATCCAAATTTGACAATGAGTTTAGAAGATTTTTGACAACTTTGTAATCTTTTCTGACTTTATTAGCTTCATCTAATATATTCTTCATTGTCGAATTAATACTTTCCACATTTTCAGTAATGTTAACTCGTTTTATTAAGGTCATCGATTCATCGGTGTTTATAGTTTCTTGGATTCCTTTAATATCTTCTACAATTATTGGTAACTCCAGCTCAAAAATATCCACATCTGTCATTATATTGTTAACATTATTAATTATTTTAGAAAGTTTGATGAACGAAGGATTTAGATAAGAATTAAAAGTTTCTAAGTTTGCGTTAACTTCTACTGACATATCAAGTTTTTCAATAACATCGATAGATGCTTTTATTGGTTCTTCTAACGCTAAAAATGAAACAACTACTTCAGTTGGTTTAGGTAGCAATTTTACATCGGATTTTAAGCTCTCTAGTTCATTCTTGACTGCTAAAAGGGGTTGTAGGTATGTAGTCAGTTTCTGCTTTTGTTCTAGTGCTATTTCATGTCTGATCTTCTCTTCAAACTCTTGTAAGCAGTTAGAGATATTCTTTAAAGCTGCGAGTAACATATTTTCGGTAATGGATTCGACAAACGTTGAACCATCAATATTTTCGATGTGATTTCTTAGTTTTGTTAAAGCCTTTCTTATGCTGTCATATTTAGTAGCTTCTTGTTTGTCTTGTATTGAGTTTATTTTAACGAATTCAATGAGAACGTCTTCTAAATGAGGAACGAGGCTTTCTAAGTCATGGATTAGCATTCTTTCTATATTAGGAACTTCAAGAATTGTAGAATTTTCAATTTTTGTTAAGGTTTCATTAAAGTTATTAACATTTTCCTTTAAAGTTTTAAGTGGCGTGATGAACTTTGCACTCTTGGATATTTTCTTATTAATGAGATTAAGCTCTTCCAAAAGTTGATTTGTGGGCAATTTTAAATTTCTTATTGTAGCGGTATCTTGTCTATTGGTTGCTTTCTCTGTTATCCAATCTCGGTAAGTTTGGATATGGAGAAGAATTACTGTTGCTTCAGTACAGAAATTACTAGCATCTGATAATGTATTAAATTCGTCTTCAAGAGCGTTAAAAGCATCATTCAGCTTTTTTAAAATCTCAGACTCATTATCACAAGTAAATTTAACTTTATTGCCATCAATAATTCCCATATTGACCGTTTTTGAGATACTTTCCAAATGTTTTACTAGTTTTTCCAAAGCTAATACAGCCGCCATATTTAAGTTGCTGCTGTTGATCAGTTCGATTACTTTAAAAAGAGATTCGTGGATGTTGGAGAATTTTCGAAAACCTTTATCGGGTATTTGTTTATTAAGCCTAAGATCCTTGAAAAATTCCTGCAATCTACAAAGGGGTACTTTCAATAAATCTATTTTCAAGAAGCTCTTCTTTACGTCTACGAGGTTTTCTGCCAGATTTTCTATTTTAAGCTTTACAAAATCTAATGGAGAGATAATATCTTCCGTCAAGTATACTTGTAAATTATTTGTTATCTGTTCCAGACGATTTGCAAGGACACTTGCTTTGGAAGAAATAGTATCTAAATCAGACAAAGGGGAAATATCTTTAATGGAACCAGTAAACTCGTTAAATTCCGAAAATATCTCCCTTAACTGCTTTACCTCTTCTACTCCTTCTTCACAAGCCAAAGAAAATAAAACAGTACTACTAAATTTTGTTTGTAAAATTCTGGCAGTATCAGTAATAGCATTCAAATCTGAAATAGGAGATGCAAGTAAAGGACACATATTTTTAGACGATTGGTTAAGATTTACAACTTCCGTATTTGTAACTTCTAAAGTTTGACACAGAGAAACTACTAAAGAGTCTAGTTGTTCAAGGAACCCAGTTTTTATATTGTCAATTTCGATCGAAGAAAGTACATCTGTGAGTTTAGCGTTAAAAAGTTTCAACGATTTTTCTGCCGGTTGTAAAATTATTACATTAGGCACAATTTTAAATACTATTTCGTCAAGCATTTCTTTCAACGATACAATAGAAGATTTCATTTCAGCTCTTTGGTCTTTTAATACTTGTGGCTTTTTTAAATTGTCACCAATTGCAACAGTAATACTTACCAACTTGTTCAGAATTGCACTAGTATCTGACATTTTCTTCAAATACTCAGATGAGGCATCAGAAATGCAAGGAGTAGAATTATTTTTCGCTAGGATTAGTTTTTCAATAAGTTCATTTAAAACACATTCGGTTTCGATAATCGATAATATGCTCTGTTGAGGCATATGACTACTCAAGTCCACTTTTTTCGTAAGAGCTACTATTCCCGAGGCTAAAAATTTAACGGGTTCTAGCAATTCTTCAACTAATTTGATCTCTTTGCTCTCTACTAGTTTCTGGGGTTCTTCAGATAGTTTTTCTACAACTTCATCTAATTTAGCATTTAGTGCCTTAAGATTATGTTCTAAAGTTTTGAGTTTTTGCGCAGCAGGCAAAGTTTTTCCTATAACTTCCAACAACTTTTCTTTAACAGCTTTTATAGCTCGCTTCAATTCTGGTTTTTGTTGTTCCAATATTTCGGGTTTATGCAAATTTTCGTTAACCTTGACAACAACAGTAGTTAACTGATTTAGCTCGTCTTTAACACTAACTGCCTTTTTGACAAAATCAGCTGACACATCCTTAATATCAGTATCAGAGGTTTGTTCGGACGAAGAAAGGCTTTCTGCTAGTTCATTTATTACTGCTGCTGCTTCAATTATTGAAAGAACACCTTTTTGTGGAATCTGGCTGTTGGATTCTACATTTATTTTCAATAATGCTATTTCGTCTTTTAAAACTGATATTGGTTCTAAGAGTTCTTTAACTAATTTGGTATCTTGTCTCTCAGTTGGTTTCTCAGGTTCTTCGGACAGTTTTTCTACAACTTCATCTAGTTTAGCATTAAGTGCTTTTAGATTGTGTTCTGCAATCTTTAGCTTTTCGGCGTCAGGCAATGTTTTTGCTACTACTTTTTCCAGCTTTTCTTTAACAGCATTTATAGCTCGCTTTAATTCTGGTTTTTGCTGTTCCAATATTTCGGGTTTCTGCAAATTTTCGTTAACCTTGACAACAACAGTAGTTAACTGATTTAGCTCGTCTTTAACACTAACTGCCTTTTCGACAAAATCAGCTGACACATCTTTAATATCAGTATCAGAGGTTTGTTCAGTCGAAAAAAGGCTTTCTGCAAGTTCATTTATTACTGCTGCTGCTTCAATTATTGAAAGAACACCTTTTTGTGGAATTTGGCTGTTGGATTCTACATTTGTTTTCAATAATGCTATTTCGTCTTTTAAAACTGATATTAGTTCTAAGAGTTCTTTAACTAATTTGGTATCTTGTCTCTCAGTTGGTTTCTCAGGTTCTTCGGACAGTTTTTCTACAACTTCATCTAGTTTAGCATTAAGTGCTTTTAGATTGTGTTCTGCAATCTTTAGCTTTTTGGCGTCAGGCAATGTTTTTGCTACTACTTCTTCCAGCTTTTCTTTGACTGCATTTATAGCTCGCTTTAATTCTGGTTTTTGCTGTTCCAATATTTCGGGTTTCTGCAAATTTTCGTTAACCTTGACAACAACAGTAGTTAACTGATTTAACTCATCTTTAACACTAACTGCCTTTTCGACAAAATCAGCTGACACATCCTTAATATCAGTATCAGAGGTTTGTTCAGTCGAAGAAAGGCTGTCTGCTAGTTCATTTATTACTGCTGCTGCTTCAATTATTGAAAGAACACCTTTTTGTGGAATCTGTTTGTTGGATTCTACATTTGTTTTCAATAATGCTATTTCGTCTTTTAAAACTGATATTGGTTCTAAGAGTTCTTTAACTAATTTGGTATCTTGTCTCTCAATTGGTTTCTCAGGTTCTTTGGACAGTTTTTCTACAACTTCATCTAGTTTAGCATTAAGTGCTTTTAGATTGTGTTCTGAAATCTTTAGCTTTTCGGCGTCAGGCAATATTTTTGCTACTACTTCTTCCAGCTTGTTTTTGACTGCATTTATAGCTCGCTTTAATTCTGGTTTTTGCTGTTCCAATATTTCGGGTTTCTGCAAATTTTCGTTAACCTTGACAACAACAGTAGTTAACTGATTTAGCTCGTCTTTAACACTAACTGCCTTTTCGACAAAATCAGCTGACACATCCTTAATGTCAGTATCAGAGGTTTGTTCAGTCGAAGAAAGGCTTTCTGCAAGTTCATTTATTACTGCTGCTGCTTCAATTATTGAAAGAACACCTTTTTGTGGAATTTGGCTGTTGGATTCTACATTTGTTTTCAATAATGCTATTTCGTCTTTTAAAACTGATATTGGTTCTAAGAGTTCTTTAACTAATTTGGTATCTTGTTTCTCAGTTGGTTGCTCAGGTTCTTCGGACAGTTTTTCTACAACTTCATCTAGTTTAGCATTAAGTGCTTTTAGATTGTGTTCTGCAATCTTTAGCTTTTCGGCGTCAGGCAATGTTTTTGCTACTACTTCTTCCAGCTTTTCTTTGACTGCATTTATAGCTCGCTTTAATTCTGGTTTTTGCTGTTCCAATATTTCGGGTTTCTGCAAATTTTCGTTAACCTTGACAACAACAGTAGTTAACTGATTTAGCTCGTCTTTAACACTAACTGCCTTTTCGACAAAATCAGCTGACACATCCTTAATATCAGTATCAGAGGTTTGTTCAGTCGAAGAAAGGCTTTCTGCAAGTTCATTTATTACTGCTGCTGCTTCAGTTATTGAAAGAACACCTTTTTGTGGAATTTGGCTGTTGGATTCTACATTTGTTTTCAATAATGCTATTTCGTCTTTTAAAACTGATATTGGTTCTAAGAGTTCTTTAACTAATTTGGTATCTTGTCTCTCAGTTGGTTGCTCAGGTTCTTCGGACAGTTTTTCTACAACTTCATCTAGTTTAGCATTAAGTGCTTTTAGATTGTGTTCTGCAATCTTTAGCTTTTCGGCGTCAGGCAATGTTTTTGCTACTACTTCTTCCAGCTTTTCTTTGACTGCATTTATTGCTCGCTTTAATTCTGGTTTTTGCTGTTCCAATATTTCGGGTTTCTGCAAATTTTCGTTAACCTTGACAACAACAGTAGTTAACTGATTTAGCTCGTCTTTAACACTAACTGCCTTTTCGACAAAATCAGCTGACATATCCTTAATATCAGTATCAGAGGTTTGTTCAGTCGAAGAAAGGCTTTCTGCAAGTTCATTTATTACTGCTGCTGCTTCAATTATTGAAAGAACACCTTTTTGTGGAATTTGGCTGTTGGATTCTACATTTGTTTTCAATAATGCTATTTCGTCTTTTAAAACTGATATTGGTTCTAAGAGTTCTTTAACTAATTTGGTATCTTGTCTCTCAGTTGGTTGCTCAGGTTCTTCGGACAGTTTTTCTACAACTTCATCTAGTTTAGCATTAAGTGCTTTTAGATTGTGTTCTGCAATCTTTAGCTTTTCGGCGTCAGGCAATGTTTTTGCTACTACTTCTTCCAGCTTTTCTTTGACTGCATTTATAGCTCGCTTTAATTCTGGTTTTTGCTGTTCCAATATTTCGGGTTTCTGCAAATTTTCGTTAACCTTGACAACAACAGTAGTTAACTGATTTAGCTCGTCTTTAACACTAACTGCCTTTTCGACAAAATCAGCCGACACATCCTTAATATCAGTATCAGAGGTTTGTTCAGTCGAAGAAAGGCTTTCTGCAAGTTCATTTATTACTGCTGCTGCTTCAATTATTGAAAGAACACCTTTTTGTGGAATTTGGCTGTTGGATTCTACATTTGTTTTCAATAATGCTATTTCGTCTTTTAAAACTGATATTGGTTCTAAGAGTTCTTTAACTAATTTGGTATCTTGTCTCTCAGTTGGTTGCTTAGATTCTTCGGACAGTTTTTCTACAACTTCATCTAGTTTAGCATTAAGTGCTTTTAGATTGTGTTCTGCAATCTTTAGCTTTTCGGCGGCAGGCAATGTTTTTGCTACTACTTCTTCCAGCTTGTCTTTGACAGCATTTATAGCTTGCTTTAATTCTGGTTTTTGCTGTTCCAATATTTCGGGTTTCTGCAAATTTTCGTTAACCTTGACAACAACAGTAGTTAACTGATTTAGCTCGTCTTTAACACTAACTGCCTTTTCGACAAAATCAGCTGACACATCCCTAATATCAGTATCAGAGGTTTGTTCAGTCGAAGAAAGGCTTTCTGCAAGTTCATTTATTACTGCTGCTGCTTCAATTATTGAAAGAACACCTTTTTGTGGAATTTGGCTGTTGGATTCTACATTTGTTTTCAATAATGCTATTTCGTCTTTTAAAACTGATATTGGTTCTAAGAGTTCTTTAACTAATTTGGTATCTTGTCTCTCAGTTGGTTGCTCAGGTTCTTCGGACAGTTTTTCTACAACTTCATCAAGTTTAGCATTAAGTGCTTTTAGATTGTGTTCTGCAATCTTTAGCTTTTCGGCGTCAGGCAATGTTTTTGCTACTACTTCTTCCAGCTTTTCTTTGACTGCATTTATAGCTCGCTTTAATTCTGGTTTTTGCTGTTCCAATATTTCGGGTTTCTGCAAATTTTCGTTAACCTTGACAACAACAGTAGTTAACTGATTTAGCTCGTCTTTAACACTAACTGCCTTTTCGACAAAATCAGCTGACACATCCTTAATATCAGTATCAGAGGTTTGTTCAGTCGAAGAAAGGCTTTCTGCAAGTTCATTTATTACTGCTGCTGCTTCAGTTATTGAAAGAACACCTTTTTGTGGAATTTGGCTGTTGGATTCTACATTTGTTTTCAATAATGCTATTTCGTCTTTTAAAACTGATATTGGTTCTAAGAGTTCTTTAACTAATTTGGTATCTTGTCTCTCAGTTGGTTGCTTAGATTCTTCGGACAGTTTTTCTACAACTTCATCTAGTTTAGCATTAAGTGCTTTTAGATTGTGTTCTGCAATCTTTAGCTTTTCGGCGTCAGGCAATGTTTTTGCTACTACTTCTTCCAGCTTTTCTTTGACTGCATTTATAGCTCGCTTTAATTCTGGTTTTTGCTGTTCCAATATTTCGGGTTTCTGCAAATTTTCGTTAACCTTGACAACAACAGTAGTTAACTGATTTAGCTCGTCTTTAACACTAACTGCCTTTTCGACAAAATCAGCTGACACATCCTTAATATCAGTATCAGAGGTTTGTTCAGTCGAAGAAAGGCTTTCTGCAAGTTCATTTATTACTGCTGCTGCTTCAATTATTGAAAGAACACCTTTTTGTGGAATTTGGCTGTTGGATTCTACATTTGTTTTTAATAATGCTATTTCGTCTTTTAAAACTGATATTGGTTCTAAGAGTTCTTTAACTAATTTGGTATCTTGTCTCTCAGTTGGTTGCTTAGATTCTTCGGACAGTTTTTCTACAACTTCATCTAGTTTAGCATTAAGTGCTTTTAGATTGTGTTCTGCAATCTTTAGCTTTTCGGCGGCAGGCAATGTTTTTGCTACTACTTCTTCCAGCTTTTCTTTGACTGCATTTATAGCTCGCTTTAATTCTGGTTTTTGCTGTTCCAATATTTCGGGTTTCTGCAAATTTTCGTTAACCTTGACAACAACAGTAGTTAACTGATTTAGCTCGTCTTTAACACTAACTGCCTTTTCGACAAAATCAGCTGACACATCCTTAATATCAGTATCAGAGGTTTGTTTAGTCGAAGAAAGGCTTTCTGCAAGTTCATTTATTACTGCTGCTGCTTCAATTATTGAAAGAACACCTTTTTGTGGAATTTGGCTGTTGGATTCTACATTTGTTTTCAATAATGCTATTTCGTCTTTTAAAACTGATATTGGTTCTAAGAGTTCTTTAACTAATTTGGTATCTTGTCTCTCAGTTGGTTGCTTAGATTCTTCGGACAGTTTTTCTACAACTTCATCTAGTTTAGCATTAAGTGCTTTTAGATTGTGTTCTGCAATCTTTAGCTTTTCGGCGGCAGGCAATGTTTTTGCTACTACTTCTTCCAGCTTTTCTTTGACTGCATTTATAGCTCGCTTTAATTCTGGTTTTTGCTGTTCCAATATTTCGGGTTTCTGCAAATTTTCGTTAACCTTGACAACAACAGTAGTTAACTGATTTAGCTCGTCTTTAACACTAACTGCCTTTTCGACAAAATCAGCTGACACATCCTTAATATCAGTATCAGAGGTTTGTTCAGTCGAAGAAAGGCTTTCTGCAAGTTCATTTATTACTGCTGCTGCTTCAGTTATTGAAAGAACACCTTTTTGTGGAATTTGGCTGTTGGATTCTACATTTGTTTTCAATAATGCTATTTCGTCTTTTAAAACTGATATTGGTTCTAAGAGTTCTTTAACTAATTTGGTATCTTGTCTCTCAGTTGGTTGCTTAGATTCTTCGGACAGTTTTTCTACAACTTCATCTAGTTTAGCATTAAGTGCTTTTAGATTGTGTTCTGCAATCTTTAGCTTTTCGGCGTCAGGCAATGTTTTTGCTACTACTTCTTCCAGCTTTTCTTTGACTGCATTTATAGCTCGCTTTAATTCTGGTTTTTGCTGTTCCAATATTTCGGGTTTCTGCAAATTTTCGTTAACCTTGACAACAACAGTAGTTAACTGATTTAGCTCGTCTTTAACACTAACTGCCTTTTCGACAAAATCAGCTGACACATCCTTAATATCAGTATCAGAGGTTTGTTTAGTCGAAGAAAGGCTTTCTGCAAGTTCATTTATTACTGCTGCTGCTTCAATTATTGAAAGAACACCTTTTTGTGGAATTTGGCTGTTGGATTCTACATTTGTTTTTAATAATGCTATTTCGTCTTTTAAAACTGATATTGGTTCTAAGAGTTCTTTAACTAATTTGGTATCTTGTCTCTCAGTTGGTTGCTCAGGTTCTTCGGACAGTTTTTCTACAACTTCATCTAGTTTAGCATTAAGTGCTTTTAGATTGTGTTCTGCAATCTTTAGCTTTTCGGCGTCAGGCAATGTTTTTGCTACTACTTCTTCCAGCTTTTCTTTGACTGCATTTATAGCTCGCTTTAATTCTGGTTTTTGCTGTTCCAATATTTCGGGTTTCTGCAAATTTTCGTTAACCTTGACAACAACAGTAGTTAACTGATTTAGCTCGTCTTTAACACCAACTGCCTTTTCGACAAAATCAGCTGACACATCCTTAATATCAGTATCAGAGGTTTGTTCAGTCGAAGAAAGGCTTTCTGCAAGTTCATTTATTACTGCTGCTGCTTCAATTATTGAAAGAACACCTTTTTGTGGAATTTGGCTGTTGGATTCTACATTTGTTTTCAATAATGCTATTTCGTCTTTTAAAACTGATATTGGTTCTAAGAGTTCTTTAACTAATTTGGTATCTTGTCTCTCAGTTGGTTGCTTAGATTCTTCGGACAGTTTTTCTACAACTTCATCTAGTTTAGCATTAAGTGCTTTTAGATTGTGTTCTGCAATCTTTAGCTTTTCGGCGGCAGGCAATGTTTTTGCTACTACTTCTTCCAGCTTGTCTTTGACAGCATTTATAGCTTGCTTTAATTCTGGTTTTTGCTGTTCCAATATTTCGGGTTTCTGCAAATTTTCGTTAACCTTGACAACAACAGTAGTTAACTGATTTAGCTCGTCTTTAACACTAACTGCCTTTTCGACAAAATCAGCTGACACATCCCTAATATCAGTATCAGAGGTTTGTTCAGTCGAAGAAAGGCTTTCTGCAAGTTCATTTATTACTGCTGCTGCTTCAATTATTGAAAGAACACCTTTTTGTGGAATTTGGCTGTTGGATTCTACATTTGTTTTCAATAATGCTATTTCGTCTTTTAAAACTGATATTGGTTCTAAGAGTTCTTTAACTAATTTGGTATCTTGTCTCTCAGTTGGTTGCTTAGGTTCTTCGGACAGTTTTTCTACAACTTCATCTAGTTTAGCATTAAGTGCTTTTAGATTGTGTTCTGCAATCTTTAGCTTTTCGGCGTCAGGCAATGTTTTTGCTACTACTTCTTCCAGCTTTTCTTTGACTGCATTTATAGCTCGCTTTAATTCTGGTTTTTGCTGTTCCAATATTTCGGGTTTCTGCAAATTTTCGTTAACCTTGACAACAACAGTAGTTAACTGATTTAGCTCGTCTTTAACACTAACTGCCTTTTCGACAAAATCAGCTGACACATCCTTAATATCAGTATTAGAGGTTTGTTCAGTCGAAGAAAGGCTTTCTGCAAGTTCATTTATTACTGCTGCTGCTTCAATTATTGAAAGAATACCTTTTTGTGGAATTTGGCTGTTGGATTCTACATTTGTTTTCAATAATGCTATTTCGTCTTTTAAAACTGATATTGGTTCTAAGAGTTCTTTAACTAATTTGGTATCTTGTCTCTCAGTTGGTTGCTTAGGTTCTTCGGACAGTTTTTCTACAACTTCATCTAGTTTAGCATTAAGTGCTTTTAGATTGTGTTCTGCAATCTTCAGCTTTTCGGCGGCAGGCAATGTTTTTGCTACAACTTCTTCCAGCTTGTCTTTGACAGCATTTATAGCTTGCTTTAATTCTGGTTTTTGCTGTTCCAATATTTCGGGTTTCTGCAAATTTTCGTTAACCTTGACAACAACAGTAGTTAACTGATTTAGCTCGTCTTTAACACTAACTGCCTTTTCGACAAAATCAGCTGACACATCCTTAATATCAGTATCAGAGGTTTGTTCAGTCGAAGAAAGGCTTTCTGCAAGTTCATTTATTACTGCTGTTGCTTCAATTATTGAGAGAACACCTTTTTGTGGAATTTGGCTGTTGGATTCTACATTTGTTTTCAATAATGCTATTTCGTCTTTTAAAACTGATATTGGTTCTAAGAGTTCTTTAACTAATTTGGTATCTTGTCTCTCAGTTGGTTGCTTAGGTTCTTCGGACAGTTTTTCTACAACTTCATCTAGTTTAGCATTAAGTGCTTTTAGATTGTGTTCTGCAATCTTTAGCTTTTCGGCGTCAGGCAATGTTTTTGCTACTACTTCTTCCAGCTTGTCTTTGACAGCATTTATAGCTTGCTTTAATTCTGGTTTTTGCTGTTCCAATATTTCGGGTTTCTGCAAATTTTCGTTAACCTTGACAACAACAGTAGTTAACTGATTTAGCTCGTCTTTAACACTAACTGCCTTTTCGACAAAATCAGCTGACACATCCTTAATATCAGTATCAGAGGTTTGTTCAGTCGAAGAAAGGCTTTCTGCAAGTTCATTTATTACTGCTGCTGCTTCAATTATTGAAAGAACACCTTTTTGTGGAATTTGGCTGTTGGATTCTACATTTGTTTTCAATAATGCTATTTCGTCTTTTAAAACTGATATTGGTTCTAAGAGTTCTTTAACTAATTTGGTATCTTGTCTCTCAGTTGGTTGCTTAGGTTCTTCGGACATTTTTTCTACAACTTCATCTAGTTTAGCATTAAGTGCTTTTAGATTGTGTTCTGCAATCTTTAGCTTTTCGGCGTCAGGCAATGTTTTTGCTACTACTTCTTCCAGCTTTTCTTTGACTGCATTTATAGCTCGCTTTAATTCTGGTTTTTGCTGTTCCAATATTTCGGGTTTCTGCAAATTTTCGTTAACCTTGACAACAACAGTAGTTAACTGATTTAGCTCGTCTTTAACACTAACTGCCTTTTCGACAAAATCAGCTGACACATCCTTAATATCAGTATCAGAGGTTTGTTCAGTCGAAGAAAGGCTTTCTGCAAGTTCATTTATTACTGCTGCTGCTTCAATTATTGAAAGAACACCTTTTTGTGGAATTTGGCTGTTGGATTCTACATTTGTTTTCAATAATGCTATTTCGTCTTTTAAAACTGATATTGGTTCTAAGAGTTCTTTAACTAATTTGGTATCTTGTCTCTCAGTTGGTTGCTTAGGTTCTTCGGACAGTTTTTCTACAACTTCATCTAGTTTAGCATTAAGTGCTTTTAGATTGTGTTCTGCAATCTTTAGCTTTTCGGCGGCAGGCAATGTTTTTGCTACTACTTCTTCCAGCTTGTCTTTGACAGCATTTATAGCTTGCTTTAATTCTGGTTTTTGCTGTTCCAATATTTCGGGTTTCTGCAAATTTTCGTTAACCTTGACAACAAGAGTAGTTAACTGATTTAGCTCGTCTTTAACACTAACTGCCTTTTCGACAAAATCAGCTGACACATCCTTAATATCAGTATCAGAGGTTTGTTCAGTCGAAGAAAGGCTTTCTGCAAGTTCATTTATTACTGCTGCTGCTTCAATTATTGAAAGAACACCTTTTTGTGGAATTTGGCTGTTGGATTCTACATTTGTTTTCAATAATGCTATTTCGTCTTTTAAAACTGATATTGGTTCTAAGAGTTCTTTAACTAATTTGGTATCTTGTCTCTCAGTTGGTTGCTCAGGTTCTTCGGACAGTTTTTCTACAACTTCATCTAGTTTAGCATTAAGTGCTTTTAGATTGTGTTCTGCAATCTTTAGCTTTTCGGCGTCAGGCAATGTTTTTGCTACTACTTCTTCCAGCTTTTCTTTGACTGCATTTATAGCTCGCTTTAATTCTGGTTTTTGCTGTTCCAATATTTCGGGTTTCTGCAAATTTTCGTTAACCTTGACAACAACAGTAGTTAACTGATTTAGCTCGTCTTTAACACTAACTGCCTTTTCGACAAAATCAGCTGACACATCCTTAATATCAGTATCAGAGGTTTGTTCAGTCGAAGAAAGGCTTTCTGCAAGTTCATTTATTACTGCTGCTGCTTCAATTATTGAAAGAACACCTTTTTGTGGAATTTGGCTGTTGGATTCTACATTTGTTTTCAATAATGCTATTTCGTCTTTTAAAACTGATATTGGTTCTAAGAGTTCTTTAACTAATTTGGTATCTTGTCTCTCAGTTGGTTGCTTAGGTTCTTCGGACAGTTTTTCTACAACTTCATCTAGTTTAGCATTAAGTGCTTTTAGATTGTGTTCTGCAATCTTTAGCTTTTCGGCGGCAGGCAATGTTTTTGCTACTACTTCTTCCAGCTTGTCTTTGACAGCATTTATAGCTTGCTTTAATTCTGGTTTTTGCTGTTCCAATATTTCGGGTTTCTGAAAATTTTCGTTAACCTTGACAACAACAGTAGTTAACTGATTAAGCTCGTCTTTAACACTAACTGCCTTTTCGACAAAATCAGCTGACACATCCTTAATATCAGTATGCGAGGTTTGTTCAGTCGAAGAAAGGCTTTCTGCTAGTTCATTTATTACTGCTGCTGCTTCAATTATTGAAAGAACACCTTTTTGTGGAATCTGGCTGTTGGACTCTACATTTGTTTTTAATAATGCTATTTCGTCTTTTAAAACCGATATTGGTTCTAATAGTCCTTTAACTAATTTACTATCTTGTCGTTCTTCTGATGTCTGAAGTGCTTTAGGTAATTTTTGTTCATCTTGATCTAATTTAGGACTGAAATCTATTGTACTTTTTGTTTCTTCAAAATTATTAATTATATCTTCCAATGCTACATTAATATCTTGTAAAATCTTTTTTGTTGATTGAAGCTGTTGAATCTGTGGTATAACATCTACAATGATTTGAGTAATAGCTTCTTTTACTTCTACTAGGACCCTCTTACTTTCTTGTTTTTCAAGTGTTATTGGATCTTTTTTCTGTAATGTTTCTAAAACTTTTGTAACTAAGATTTTCAGGTTATTTACTTTATCTTCAGCAAGTACTACTTTTTGTTTAATATCTTGTGGAATATCTCTCACAATTTCTCTAAATTCGTTCTCAGAAATTAAAAGCGATTTCGATAGCTCATTTAATAAGTCGTTTGCTTGTACGATGCACAAAATACCTTGTTGGGGTATTTCACCATCAGACATTACTAATTTTAACGACGCAAGTAATTGTGCCAACTCATCCACTGGAGTTTGTAAAATAGATATTAAACTCTTCAGAGGCTTTTGTTCATCTTTCTTTGACTGGTCTTTTTCTTGTCTTAATTCACTCTCAATATATTTGAATTTTTGTTGCAGTATGTCTAATGCAGGTGTAAAATTGCTTTTTAATTGCAATGTTTTGTTAAGTTCATTTGAGAGTCTTGAAGCAATCTGTTGTATTTTTAGCTTCTCCTTTCTCGTTGATTCTGAGATGCTGATCTTTTCGTTGCAAGATTTAACAACATTAGTAAGAATTTGTAATAAGTGTGAAATATCCTGTATGGTGTTGGTGTAATTATGAAAATCTGGTAAAAGAGTGGTATTTTCTATTTGGGACGAGAGATTGAATAACGGACCTATAATTTCTGTAATGAGGGTCAAAGGTTGATGTTCTTTGATTTTCTCTCTTCCTTGCAAGTGGATATTTAAACTCTCTAGTTGGTGCCTGAGAAGAATAATATTGTCGTTGAATTCAGTAAGCGTATTTAAATCGGACTCTGTTAATTGGCTAGAAGGTGATACACTACTTAATTGTTTCAATAGATGATCAATAGTAGCAACCATAAATTTATTAGGTTCACACAAAGTTTGCAATAGTAAATCATTTTGGCTACAGTTTACTATTGCATTACAGCTGTCTTGAATACCTTTCAAATTTTCTAATAAAACATCGTCTTCTTTTGTGCTAAAGCAACTAGATAACTTTTTAAATGATTTGTTTTGATCTGTTAAATATTTACTTATTTCTTCTACGCTTTCACAACAGCTATTCTGTAATAACTGGAAACTGGAATGTAGAAACTTTAAAGGTTCGTTGAATGCATCTGCAACATCAAGAACAAAACTTTTCCCTGCTTCAGTAGATTTTACTTCTTCCAACTGTTGTAGAACCAGTTGCAGTGTTTGAACAGTTTCTTCAATAATACTGTCTTTTTTAATAGATGTTTTTTGTGCAACAGTATTATCTTTAATATTTTCAGTATTCGCTGGTCCACTATCTTCTTCAATAGGTATTTTTTCTGCAAGCATATTTTGCTGTATATTTTCAGTATTGGTTAATATCGCCGATAGCGGTTCTTGTAATAAAATGGTTAACCTCGAAGCTGGAGCATTTGATAGCATACTCAAGGCTTGCTTAGCATGTACTTTGGCATCTTGTATAGCTTGCATTCCAAGCTCCTGTAAGATAGGTTTGTGTAATGTTGATTTTAAATTCACTATCACAACGCATAATTTTTCCAAGCAGACCTTCGTAGATGATAGACACTGAGCTTCATCTGGACTTAAAGAAAGTTGTTCTATCTCGACTGTAACATCTTCTAAATCGTTAATGGCTTCGTATAACTCCAGAGTAGAAGCAATCGCTACATTCGGTGGTGGGCATTGTTCCATAACTTGGTCTTGTAGATCAGCAAATTCAGACTTTATTTCAGAAATATGGTCTCTAATTGGGGATTCTACTTTCAAATGGAGTTTCATTTTATTTTTTAACTTTTTTAATGCAGAATCAAATTCTGCGACGTGATTTATAGTTACTTCTGTAGTAGACAAGTTTGCTACGGTTTGTTGAAGTTGCATCACCGCGTCTTTGGTTTCAGATTCGGAAAATACCTCGAAAATTTGAGGTAGTTCGGTATGTAACTGTTTTGTATCATGTTCAATAACTGTGAGTAGCTCTTGGTGATTACTTAGACACGTGTTTTTACCTAATTTGTCGTGTATATCGGTAAAAAGTCGTGCTAAGTTTACCAAATCTGGACTCTTAATCAAACAATCACTAAGAACTTTAGAATTTTGTTTAATATTTTTGCGTAGATTATTTAAAATTTTTCTACTGGATAATTCACTGTTCATTTTGATTATTCCTTTACATATTTGCTCTAAAGGATTAAGAATTATCTTCAAAACATGATTTTCTTGGCGAGATTTGGGTAGTACAGCTCGCATACAAACACTTATCAACTTGTTCTGTAAATTTTCGAGTCCATCAAAGAACTCTTGAATATCTGTCGAATCTACGTTCTTGCTATAAATTTGTTTAAAATTATTTTCAAGAGATTGTAATAAAGTGTGTTCTTCATCTGAGGGTTGAAGATCTAAAACTTTATCAAGTTCAGTAATTAAATTTTCGATTGGTTTTTCAAGAATTGAAAATAAATTAATGTTTTCTTTACTAGTATACTTAGCAGTGACTATAAACTTAAGTAGTTGGGTTGAAGATAAGTGCATACCTTTTACAGCAATCGACGCTGTGGGAGGGGAAGTCATTTCAGCCAACAAGTAGGTCACGTCAACGCCATCGTGAAGTTCATCGAGCTCTTCTTTTATTGTCGCTATCAGTTGGTTGCCAGATTCAGCACTTTGAAGCTTAGAGAGTTTTTCCTCAAACTTTGAGACTGTTTCTACAAGATTTTCATTAATTCCTTCTTGGAGTTCAGAAATGATATCTGTCACCTTTAATATATTATCCATGTCATCATCGGTAACATCTTTTTTAATAGTACTCTCAATGATTTGTTGTATTGCCTGGAGAGGACGCTGCAGTTTTTCGTTAAGTATCGGTTTTATATTGGATGATACATTTTCGTTGATTAGAACGTTTAATTTACTAATAGACTTTTCTAATCGATCTTTAGCTCCATGGATTCTATCCTCCTTTTCTTTACTAGCATTCTCAATTTTCGGTATTAGCCTATCAAAGCACCTGAGTATATCGCTCAATGGTTCAGAAAAATCTTTCAGCTGCGAATCTTGATTAATACTTTCTGAGAATGTTCTCAGTTTGTCTGAGAATAATTTTAAAGTAGCTGCATTTTTGCTCTGAATAGTGTTGATGATTTCAATTAAGTCAGTTATTAATTCGTTAGCCTTTTCTAGAAGATTTAAATCAACGTTGGAAAGAGTAGATTTTTTATCTTCTAAAATAGTGACCCCTATGAAATTCAAGGTAGTTAATGGACGACGAATGTCTGATAAGAACTGCTTTGAAGCTTTTTTATCTGCCTCAGATGAAGCTACTGAGTCTTGCAGTTTTTGGATTAGTACTTGATACTCTTCAAGAGTCTTGCACGAAACTGGTTTTGTAGATGCTGTTAGTTTTAGAATATTTTCTGTAATTTTCACAACTTTATCCACTAAGGGAGTGATTATTGATTCTCCTGAGACACTTGAAATTAACTTACTAAGCTGTTTTTTCCTTTCTTCTAATGAGTTAATCACGTTTTTATTCACAGGTTGGTTAAGTTTGTTTTCGTACTCAATAACTTCAATGCATTCATTCAAAGAATCATTTATCATAGCGAGAATCGTTTGTTCGTCCTCGCTTTTTAAAACAAGATCACCTGTAAACATTTCCGTTGCTTTTATCAATTCTTCAGTTCTGATTATCAAAGCTACGTTTTCTTCATTATCCTCAGTTTTACGTATTTCTAGGACATCTTTGAGTTTTTCTAGGGAACAGAGCATTTTCAGTTGTTCTTCCGTGCGAAGAGGAATATTTTCTACCAAATTTATGACATTCTTGACAGTTTCTTCTAAATGTTCCATAGTTGTTTTTATATCTGTATCGGTAGGTATAACCACAACAGCTAACCTCAAATCTTCTATTGCTGATTTAACGTTTTCAGCTGTAAGAGTTTCCACCTCTGCTTGGCTATTTTGAGTCGATAATATATAGTTGTTTAAAATATTTAAAGTATTGTTAGCTTCTACAATAGCAGTCTTTTCTACTTCTGTATTCAGATGACTTAATTTGATAGTATCTTCTAGAGCTTTAACTGATTTTTGAAGATCGTTTAAAGCCATTTTCTTCAGTTCTGGTACTGATTGTGTTTCTATTTCCGAAAGAGTACAATTAAGGTTTCGTAATGAAGACAAGACTGTTTCAATATAGGATGCAGCATCTATTATCTCAGCTGTTTGTACAGATTCTACCAATTTATTTTGTTCTTGTACATTGTTATTATTTACCGAATATTCAATGATATTTTGGTCTGCATCTTGCTTAGATTCTACAAAACTTTCACTCACTTTAATGTCTTGTTCTGGGCTAATATTTTCGGCTGCTTCCTCCGACTTATGTTTGCCTTCATCTATTTGATCTACATCTGTTTTTTCCTCTTTAGTATTTGTTCTACTATCTTTCTTTATTTGTTCTTCAGTTGTAATTTCTTGATTTGGTACTATAATTTCCTTTTGTTCCTTACCTTTTTCTACTATCTCTACTGCTTTCGTTACTTCTTTAATTATTTCTTGTTTTTCGTTCGTATCAGTTTTAATATTGGAAATATCTTTTTCTGATTCAACATCTTTTATTTCAGCTTTCATTACCTCTTTTTGTAGCTCTTCTTTGTCAACTGTCTTAATTACTTTTACTTCTTCAGCTATTTCAATAACTTCTTTTGCATTTTCTTCCATTTTGATAGTTTCTTTTATTTCTTCTTCAATTTTAGTAGTCTCGTTAGTTTTGTTTTCAGCTTCAGGTATAGTTTCTTCTACTTTTTGTTCCTGCAGGGTACTTGAGTGCTGTTCCTTATCTACATTGACCTTTTCTCCTTCTCTTTTAAGTTCTTCTAGCTGTTCTTCTGTTTCTGTAGTAACAGTTTTTATGTCGGTAATATGTTTTTCCGGTGCCACATCTTTCATTACAACTTCCTTTATTTCTTTCTGTGGTTCTTCTTTGCCTTCTTCAACTGTTTGAACAACCTCTGCAATTGTTTCTGTTTTAAGTGTTTCTTCTTTATGCGCCTTATCCTCGATTTCCTGCGTTTTAATTTCTTGGTTGGTTTTTGACGTTGCAAGTTTGATGTCTATTTCTTGCGGTTGTTCTTTGTTAATTTCTACTTTTTCTTCTTCTTTCACTAAATCAGCTATCTTTTTAGTTTCTGCTTCAATTGGCAATTTGTCTAGTTTTGAAACAATTTCTCCAAATTTGGCAATAAGAGCTTTAAAGTCGTCTTGTGATGTTACTAGTTTTTGTGTCTCTGGTACAATATTTGCCACAATATCTTCAAATGTAGCCTTTGCTGTTAATATACTTGACTTCATTTCCTCTTTTAATTTTTCAAGCATTTGAGGCTTTTGTAAGCTCTCGTTAGTTTTAACAATGACCACTGTTAGTTTATCTATTTCTTCTTGAACGTTGCTTGCTTTTTGTAAAACTTCTTCAGATACATCCTGGAAACTTAAATCAACAATTTCACTTGTTACTAAGTTTTCACATAGTGTTGATAATAAAGTTGCTGCTTCTACAATATGAAGCACACCATGATGAGAAACTTCACTTACTAGTTGTACCTTGGATTTAAGCTCAACTATCTCGTTGTTTAACATTTGAATTGGTTGTGATATTGTTTTAACCAATTTAATATCTTTTCTCTCTTGACCTGGTAAAGGTTGCGTTTCTAAAATCTGCTTTTCTTCTTGTACAGAATCAGTCAAACTTTCTGAAATTTCGTCTAATTTTGAACTAAGAGCTTTAAAGTTAACTTCTGAGATTTGCAGTGTCTTTACTTCTGGTAAAATCTGATCGATTGCTTGATCAACCTTGTGTTTTACAGCTAAAACAGCAGCTTTTATTTCTGGTTTCTGTTGTTCCAAAGTGCCAGGTTTATGTAAGCTGTCTTGTGTATTTACAACCAATGTTGTCAATTTAGTAAATTCTTCTTTGATATTTTCTACACATTCCAATGATTTCTGGGATATGTCTTTAATATCTGCATCAGATACATTTGAAAGAGCGTTACAAAGATCTGATAACACACTAGTTGCTTCTAAAATAGACAAAATTCCTCGTTGTGGTCTATTCTCACTTGTTTCAATTTTTGCTTTTAAAATTCCTATTTCATTTGTTAATGTTTGAACTGGTTCTAGTATATGTTTAATAATAAGTTTAATATCTTCTTTTTCTTTTTTATCTTTAGGCTGTTGTGATATTGTTTCAACTATTTGTTCTAGCTTTGAGCTAAGAGATTTCAAAACAACTTCAGTAGTCTTTAATTTGTTCCCTTCTGGTAATGCTTCTGCTACTAGTCGGTCTATGTTTACCTTAACAGCAGAAATAGCACTTTTTAGGTCTGTTTTTTGCTGATCTAAAAGTTCTGGATTTTGGATATTTTCCTTAACTTGTACAATAGTCTTTGTTAACTTTTTTATTTTTTCTTGGAAATCGCCTATTCGTTCTACATAATCAGCTAGCTCATGAACATGAGCATCTGGAATTTGTTCAACTACAGTTAGGTGCTCAACAAACTCACTTAATACAGCTGCAACTTCTACAATTGATAATACACCATGCTGAGGTGTTTGACCACTCGATTCTATGTTTGTTTTTAGTAGAGCTACTTCTTCTGCTAGTATTTTAGCTGGTTGTATCAGTTGTTTGTTTAGTTTTGTATCTTGTGTCTTGGATGGTTTCTGAGATTCTTCAGAAAGTGTTTCTACAACTTGATCTAGCTTAGCGCTTAAAGCTTTAAGAGTGTGCTCTGATGTCTTTAATTTTTGGACTTCAGGCAAAGCCTTTATTATGACTTCTATTTTTTCTTTAACACCTAGTATAGTTCTTTTCATTTCTGGTTTCTGCTCTTCTAATAATTCAGGTTGCTGAAGATTTTCGTTAACTTTTGCTATAATGGTTGTTAATTCATTCATCTCTTGTTTAATATCAACTATGTTTTCCATAAAATCAGCAGGAGCATCTTGCAGCTCAACGTCTGGAATTTGTTGTGCAGATGAAAGGCTTTCAGCAAGTTCAGTTAATATAGCACCTGCTTCAATAATTGATACCACGCCTTGTTGAGGTATTTGTTTATTAGATTTCACTTTTGATTTTAACACTATTATTTCTTCTGCCAGAATTTTAACTGGTTTCAATAGTTCATTAACTAATGTCGTATCATGTCGTTCTTTCTTTGGTTCTTCAGATAATGTATCTACAACTTCATCTAACTTGGCACTAAGGACTTTAAAACTGTACTCTGAAGTCTTTAATTTTTGCGCTTCAGGCAAAATCTTTGCCACGTCTTCTATTTTTTCTTTAACAGCTAGTACAGCTTTCTTCATTTCTGGTTTTTTCTCTTCTAATACTTCTGGTTTTTGTAGATTTTCGTTGATATTGACAATAATAGCAGTCAACTGATTTAGCTCATCTTCAAGATTTACCGCTATTTCTATAAAATCAGCAGCCACATCTTTAATATCAGTATCAGCAGTCTGCTCAGTCGACGAAAGGTTTTCTGCTAGTTCACTTATTACTGCCGCTGCTTCAATGATTGACAAAACACCTTTTTGTGGGATCTGGTTGTTAGATTCTACATTTGTTTTCAGTAGTGCCACTTCTTCTGCCAAAACTGAAATTGGTTTTAATAATTTTTTGACCAGTTTGGTATCTTCTCGCTCTATTGGTTTTTGAGGTTCTTCGGATAGTTTCTCAACAATTTTATCTAGTTTAGCATTAAGTGCTTTAAGACTCTGCTCTGAAGTCTTTAATTGTTGGGCTTCAGGCAAAATCTTTGCAACTTCTTCTATTTTTTCTTTGACAGCTAGAACAGCTCTCTTCATTTCTGGTTTTTGCTCTTCTAATACTTCTGGTTTTTGTAGATTCTCGTTGATTTTGACAATAATAGTGGTCAACTGATTTAGCTCATCTTCAAGATTTACTGATTTTTCTGCAAATTCAGCTGATACATCTTTAGCATCCATATCTGGAGTCTGTTCTGTAGAAGACAAATTTTCAGCTAGTTCGTTTATAACCTCTGCTGCTTCAACAATCGATAATACAGCTTGTTGTGGGATCTGGTTGTTAGATTCTACATTTGTTTTCAGTACTGTTACTTCTTCTGCCAAAACTGAAATTGGTTTCAACAGTTTTTTGACTAGTTTGGTATCTTCTCGCTCTATTGGTGTCTGAGGTTCTTCGGATATTTTCTCGACAATTTCATCTAGTTTAGCATTAAGTGTTTTAAGGCTCTGCTCTGATGTCTTAAGTATTTGGACTTCGGGCAAAATATTTGCTATTACTTCTATTTTTTCTTTAACAGTTAGTATAGCTGCTCGCATTTCAGGTTTTTGTTGTTCTAAAATATCAGTATGGTTAAAATTCTCGTTAATTTTTACAACAATTGTTGTTAATTTATTTATTTCTTCCCTAGCTTCAACTGCTTTTTGTACAATTTCGGTAGATACATCTTGAAGATCAACATCCGACATTTGCCTTGCAGTAGAAAGATTTTGAACAAATTCAGTTAATATATCTGCAGCCTCAACAACAGATAGTACACCTTGTAGAGGAGTTTGAGCTTTTGGATGAATTTTAGTTTTAAGAATAGAAATTTCTTTCACTAATATTTCTACTGGCTCACATAATTCTTTGAGTAGTTTAGTATCTTGTCGCTCTGTTTTTTCTTCAGTTTCTTTGGAAATTTTTTCAAGAACCTTTTCTAATTTGCCACTTAGTGCTTTTAGATGAATATCTACCGTTTTAAGCTGTTTAGCATCTGGAATTGTCTCAACAACCAAATTATCAATCTTTTCTTTAACAGCCAATATTGCAGATTTCATTTCAGCTGTCTGCTGTTCAAGTATCTCTGGTGTCTGCATACATTCGTTAGCTTTCACGACAACAGCTGTCAATTTATTAAAGTCATCCTCGATATTAGTTATTGTATCCACCGTTGATTGAGAAACTTGTTCTGAAACTTCTTCCACTTTGGAGAAAGCTTCACAAAGTTGTGTCAGTTCAGTTGCTGCTTCCACAATAGATAAAATACCTTTCTCACTCGTTTTTGCTGTTTCAATTTTTACTTTTAGTAAACCTACTTCATTTGTTAACATTTGAATTGGTTGTAAGATAATCTTTTTTAGTTTAGTAACTTTATGTTTCTCCTTTTCTGGTATTTTATCCATGCTTTGTGCAATTTCTTCCAGCTTAGCACTTAGAGACTGAAGAGCAACTTCTGAGGTTTCTAATTTTTGTGCTTCTGGTGTTTTCAAAGTTAATTCATTCAACTTTTCTTTCACAGCTAATACTGCAGACTTTAGTACCGGCTTCTGTTGCTCGATAATTTCTGGTTTTTCGACATTTTCACGTATATTTAAAACGATTTCAGTTAATTCGTTTACTTTCTCGTTAACAGCTTTCGAAGTTTGGACTATCTCCTTAGATGCATCTTTAATCTCTTCGTTTGGTAATTGTTGAGTGTTGGTAAGGGATTTACAGAGCTGAACTAAATTAGCCGCAGCTTCAACGACAGACAACACACCTTGGTGAGGAGCGCCTATGGATTCCACCTTTGATTTTAATAATGAAATTTCATGTGTTAACCTTTGAATAGGTTGTAATAGATTGGCAATCAGTTTGATGTCTTCTCTTTCTTGATCTGCTTCAGATAAGTTTTCTATAATTTCACCCAGTTTAGCACTAAGAGCTTCCAGAGAAGATTCTTCACTTTGCAAACGTTGTTCTTTCGGTAAAATTTGAACCACTTTATCAATTTTTTCCTTTACAGCAACTACAGCTGATTGCATTTCTGGTTTTTGTGATTCAAGAAGTTCTGGTTTTTGCGCGTTTTCGTTAGTTTTAACAACAATTTCAGTTAGTTTATTCAATTCTGTTGTCATTTCTTGTACTGTCTCGGGAGGAATGTCACCATACAGTTTGTCAGTAGTGGAAAGGGTGTCACATACATGTACCAAAATATCTGCTGTCTCTAATATAGAAAGAACACCTTGCAGCGGAATTTGACTGTCTGTGACTTTAGATTTTAATAAATTCAGTTCAGTGCACAAAGTATGTAAAGGTTGCTCTAAAGCTGTGCTTAATTTTGTTTCTTGTTTATCTTTGCTCTCTTCTGGTAACGGAGACATTTTTTCAACGATTTCTTCTAGTTTTGCACTAAGCACTTTCATGGCAGTATCAGTTGTTTGAAGTTGTTTTATCTCAGTTTCTGGTTTAGCTAGTACCTGATCGATCTTTTCTTTTGTAGATAATATTGCAGACTTTAATGCGGGTGCCTGTTGATTAAGTATTTCAAGATTTTGCACGTTGTCCTTGACTTTAACAATTATAGCAGTTAGCTTATTTAATTCGTCTTTAACTGCGCCAGCTTTGTCTATCCAGTTTTGTGGCAAATCAAAGTTACAGCTCTGTTCAGTCAACGAAAGTGTTTCAGATAGGTTACCTAGAGCAGCTACAACCTCTATGATAGCTAAAACTCCTTGCTGAGGAATTTGTCCAGTAGTTTCTACTTTTGTTTTAAGTTGAACAACTTCATCGGATAATACCTGAACTGGTTGTAATAATTCTTTAATTATTTTGGTTTCTTTTGGTTCTGCCTGAACCTCTGGTTCTTCATTAATTTTATCAAAGATATTTTCCAGTTTTTTACTAAGAGCCTTGAGGCTTTGTTCTGAAGAACTTAGTTTCTTAGTTTTGGGTAATGTTTGTATTATGATATGATCAACTTTTTCTTTTATTCTTAGAATAGCAGATTTCATTTCTTTTATTGATTTTTTAAGCAAATTTGGTTTTTGTAGGTACTCATTAACCTTTACAACAATTGTTGTTAGCATATTAATATCTTCTTTAAACTCTTCTATTGATTTTAGTTCTTCGTAGGTGATGTCTTCTGTTTCTACGTCAGCGGATTGATCTACAGAAAGAGCACTACAAAGTTCTGATAAAGTTATTGATAAATCAGCTATATTTAACACTTCATGGTGAGGAACTTCACCAATAGATTCTACTTTTGTTTTTAGGACAGATAATTCTTCTGTTAACATTTGAATTGGCTGAATAATCTCTTTAATAAATTTAGTATCTTTTTCCTTTTGTTGTTTTGTAGTATCAGATAATTTTTTAGCAACATCCTCAAGCTTGCCATTAAGAGCTTTTATAACAATATTTGTAGTCTGTAGTTGGTTTGTTAGGGTTGATGTATCGTCGATTATATATTCCAGTTTTTCTTTAATTGATAAAACTGCTAAACGCAACTCTGGCTTTCTTTTTTCCAGAAATTTGGGGTGTTGCAAATCTTCAGTAGATTGTGTCAATATTGCTGTCAATTTTTCCATTTCCTCTCTAACTTTTTCTGTTTTTAAAACATCTTGGGGAGATATATCTGGTAAATTTGTATCTGGATTATTAATAACATTGTTGAGGGTATCACAAAGATCCTGTAAATATATTATAGATTCCACAAGAGACACAATACCTTGATCAGAAGGTACATTAGATGTTTCTACTTTTGTTTTAAATAATTTTATTTGATCGCTCAAAGTTTGGGCAGATTCCAATATGAGTTTAATTGAATTTGTATCATTTCTTTCGGTAATTTTTACATTACCAGTTAATATTTCATCTTCGGGTTTTATTTCAGTGGGTCTATCTTGTTTCTTGGAATCATCTATTTGAGTTTCGTTAAGTTGTTCATTTTGGGCTATTTCTGCAGTTTCTGGTTTAGTTCTAGTAGTTTCAGCTTGTTTTTCAGAATCATTTGTTTGAGTTTCCACCTTGTTTATCTCAACTTCATCTTTGGCTACTTTTTCAACTTCTGCTTTAGTTGCAGTAGTTTCATCTTGTTGTTTGGAATTATCTGTTTGAGTTTCCGTCTTAGATTCCTCAACTTTTTTATCTTTGTCTAGTTTTTCAGCTTCTGGTTTACTTTCAGTAGCTTCATCTTGTTGCTTGGAACTATCTGCTTGAGTTTCTATTTTACTCATGTCTTCATGTGAAGTAGCTTCTTCTAAATGAGCTTGTTCTATCTGGTTTATAATCTTTGGTAGCAGATCTACGAAGTTATTGAGCATCGGAGAGAGCTCTATTACTGCAGAATTTTCATCGATACTTCGAGAAGCTTCTTTAAGAATATTTAAAAATATCATCACTTGAGTCTTGTGTATCGGAGCGTTTTGTTCAAGCGAAAGCATATCACTGATAAAAGAATCTATTTCGGTGAATATTCTGCTGACGTTTTCTAGGAATTTATTGTCATTTTCGTTCAAAGGTTTCTCAATCAGATCATATGTTTGTGTTTGCAGGGAATATGAACATTTATGTAGGCTAACAACTAAGTCTTTGTCAATAGTTTTGTATTTAATAGTAGCTATAGTCTTAGCTAAGTTTTGCATTGAATCTGACGCTAGCTGTATATTCTCCATTTTCACCTTCTCCTGCTGTTTCTCTATTTCTCTAATGTCTTTTAATATGAATATGCTCTTATTAATCAATAACTGTAAAGTCTTTACAAATGGAATTGTGGTAGTCAGTTTGTTATTTTCCAAAAACTTAGCAACTTTAGTTATATGCTGTTCGGTTATATTATATTCTTCAGACACAATGTAGTCATTCAAAACACGTACCATGCTAATCGCATTTTCAATGTAATTAAACTCAGGTTCCGCAACTGTATTGACCTTTTTAATATCTTCCAAAATCAATGGAACTGTATAGTATAAACTGTCAGGCATGATATTTTTGTGATACTTTTTGTTCTTGTATTTGTCACAAGTTATTTGGAGGCTATGAAGTTCATCTACTAATAATTTAGCTATTATAGAAAATCTTTCGTTCTCTAAAATAGTGATCCCCACTGCTAAAGCTTCTTTTACAAATGCTTGTATTTGTAAAATATCGCCTGTTTTCTCAACAAGTTCAATACTTAAAGCATCCAATTTTGTTTTTATCTTCATGTAATCTTGCCGTGTTTCTACATATTTTAATATGGTTTGCAAAAATTCATTTACACATTTTAATGTTTGTTCGAAGTTTTCAGTTATGGTAACTCCCTCTGCTGCATTAATTAAATTTTCTATGATTTTGGTTAAATTTTCACTCAATTTAATACCAGACACTTCTATTATTTGTTTCGTCTTGATTAGTTCTTCGACTTGTGAGGATTTAGTAACTTTTTCCGGTTCTTTGATCACAATTTCTTTAATTCTTGAACTTATATTTTGTATTGACTGTCCAATATCTCCTTCTATAGATCTAGATCCTATTAATTGCTCTAAACGGTCAGTTGTATCTGTACGATCTTGATTAACTACATCTACAATGGCTTGTTTTAGAGTTTCCGTATATTTTTCAACGACGTAGATGCCTTCATTGTCTAATTTAAAGGTCTCAATCTGCTCCATTAGTTTCTTCACATCATCTTCAAGAGCAGTTAATAATTCTGGTTTGGGTACATGTTTAATATAATTTGTAACTTCTTTGAGATTTTGAAGACTTTGATTAATCGATTTTATTTTAGTAATATCAGCTTTTAGAGATTCTACAGCAACCGTTACTTCTGCTTTCTTAGTTTCGGAAATATCGGTTCTGCCCAAACATAAATTAAGTTTTTCGACGTTCAGTTGGAATTCGTCTAATGCGTTAGCATTGTCTTTCAACAAAATTTTTTCAAGAGAGCTGTTCATGTTTTGTAGTACATCACGTATATTTTGTGTCAAAGGCCCTTTTTCAATTTCAATTACTGAACTTTCCAAGGAATTTAATATACTAGTAGTCTGAGTCATTACTGTTCCATATATCTTACTTTTTTGTACTCTGGGAAGCAAAATTAGTTCTTTGAGGAAGTTTATATACTCTTGAGTTAATTTTTGATCAACGGTCTCATCGTTTAATCGTTTCAACGATTTAATTGTATCTTCTAACCGTCCAATAATGATTTGTTCTGTTTGCGGTACTTCCTTAACGAACTCCAACAGCTTTTCGGTATCCAGGACCGTTGGAACTTCCTCTACAATGTTCTGTGCAGAATGCTCAGCCAATTCTTCGAGCTGTTCCATAATTGCCAAAATAAATGCAATTTCACCAGCATCACTACAATTAACAATTTCATTTTCTGTATTTAGCAAGTCTTCGTAAATGTTTTGAGTTAAATTCTGTCGAACTGAACCAGCGGCAATCTTCTGCATACCCAATGTCTTTAATTCCAAATCTCGTATTTTTGAAAGTAAAACAATTTTTCTAGTTTCCGTGGTAACAAGACTATTAACCGAATCTAATGCTTGTATAAGTTCCATTGGAGCTTCAGTTTCTAAGCTAGTGGTTATGTTTTCCAACATTACAAGATTATCTTCAAGTTTAATCAACGATTCCTCATCAAATGAACCTAATAAATTACTAATCAAATTATAAGTAACATCAATAACTTGCTGTGCTTGATTTAATTGTTCGTTCGTAGATGCCATTAAACTACAGCCGTCTTTTACTACTTGTAAAGCATTGAGAAGAGGCACTTTTAATACAGAGGAAGAGGTTTCTGAAAAAGCATTCACAGTATTTCTGTAACTTTCCAGTGAATTAAACATTTCTACCTCTTGTAAATTACGTTCTTCTGATTCCTTGACAAATTGATCTTTTGCTTCTTTTGAAAGTTTTGTTTCTTCTGGAAGTTGTGCTTGATCTTCTAGTGGAATTTCTGGAAGTTGCGTTTCTGAAAGTGATTCTTCTAGAAGTTGCGCTTCCAAAAGTTGTGTTTCCAAAACCTGTGCTTCTTGAAGTTGTGCTTTTGGAAATTGTGTTTCTGAAAGTTGTGCTTCTGGAAATTGTGCTTCCAGAAGTTGTGTTTCCAAAAGCTGTGCTTCTTGAAGTTTTGCTTCTGAAAGTTGTGTTTTTAATAGTTGTACCCCTTGAATTGGGTCTTCTGTTAAAATTTCTGGTATGTCCATCCCAATCTCTTGTAATTTTTCTTCTTCTAGTTCTTTTAAAGCTTCTTGTGATTCTTTTAGAAGTTTTTCTGCTTTTTTATCGAGTTGTACTTCTTTAGGAAGATTAATTTCAATATAATCTGATAGAACAAGTGTTGCACCTCTTAACGTTTCAGCAACGAGAATATCCATGTCAGATGTAATGGTGAAATTATCAGTGGACTGTCGTATTTTTTGTAGTATATCTAGATCGCTTGATTCAAACTGATCAGCAGATATATTTTTAATAACAATATCTAATTGTTCTAAAATTTCTTCTGCTTCTATCATTGAAATGTTTGTACCTTCAGTCAAAGCTCGTGAGAATAAAATCTGACTCACTTCTATTGTCGCGTCTAGTTCTTTTTGAACGTTTGGTGGAATTCTTTCCCTTATTAAATTAATATTAGTTTGTATATTGTTCAAATTTTTACTATTAAACATTTCGACAGATTCTGCTTCAGTCAAGTGTTCGTGAAGCTCTAGAATTGCTCCAACAAAGCCTGCTAATGAGAAAGTAATATGATGCAGTCGTTCGTTCTTCATTTTCTGTAATTGGTTTAAAAGATCGCTAGCACAGGGTGATAGTTCTTCAATTATCGAAGAAATTTCATGAATACTGCTACTAGAGGGAATAGAAGATCTCAGCTTGCTTAGTAGTTTGGAGACTGGAGATAAGTCGGAAAAGTCACCAGGTTGTATGTCATAATTATACATTTCTAAAGAAATTATCTCGATAGCGTTTCGTAGAGGATCATATAAAGTAAAAAGTTTGATTTTTAAATCTTCAGGAATGTTTTCTAACATCTCGTTAATAGAGAGAAGAGGATCTCTAACTGAAGCAAAAGTATCTCTACGGTGATCTTGAACCTTCTGCATGTGTTCTAAATTGTTCTCAAGAAGATCTAGAGATTCTGTTAATTTATTAACGACTTCTAGTTGTTGTCTCACTAAAGGCTGACTTGTATCGTATAAAGGACTGTTCTTTATCTCCTCAATTTTATCTAAAACTTGGGACGTTGTTTCGTATAAATCAGAAGGAATTTGTTCGTTTTGTTCGGACATCGAAACTTCATAGAACATCGATAGAGATTTTTCTAAATCGTTAATATGTTCTATAACTTCCTCTTTCATTTCGGGCAAAAGTTCTTCTTGAATAATCGACAGCTTTCTTATGTTGTTAATCTTTTGTCTAAGATCTAATATATTCTGTTCTCCGTATTGAACCATTACTTCCAAATGCTGTGTTTCGTCGAGTACTTGCTGATGCATCACGGCTACATTGTACTGCAAGTGCTGAAGTGTTTGAAAAAGCTCGTCTTTATTTTCATTAGGTGGTTGTCCAGCTAATAAATCAAGTGATCCAATTATCAAATCCTCGATGACTTCTAGAGGAATGACATGTTTTTGTAAAACCACCCTATCGTTTATTGTCAATTCAGTTTTAAGCTTCGTTACAAGTTCATCTGTAATAGTGATGTTTAAATCGTTTATTCTTATCAAAAAAGGTTCCAACATTGACAGATATGGTTCTATAGAACGATCGTGCAATTGTTGCAAGGTATTTCTGGTATCTTCTATTAACGATTCTGGTATTACAGATGCTGTAGGTTCTTCTAGGATAACAACTATGCTATCGTCTGTTTTCGATTCATCTTTTCCTGATTCTACTGATTCTATACCCACAGTAGGCTCAATAAGGCCACTGATATTTTCTCTTACCTCGTAAATTTTACCCCTTAATATCGAAAATAGTACACACAGATCCATACTCTGTAATATAGTGTCATCTACTATTACACAATCTTCTAGTATGTTCAGCAAATTGACGCTATCCTCTAAAATGTATTTACCAGACGTTGGTGTGATACTTCTTATTAAACTGTTTAGAAGGTGTATGGGTTCACTTAAATTTTCTAAAGCAGTTACTGTAGCATGTGTTTGGTACTTACTGGCTTCCGTAACTGTTGCAGCTAAGTCTTTTTGCAAGTTAGTTAAGAAAATTAATCCTTCTGAGATAGTTTGGTCAGAAACATTATTTTGAGCTATATCTATGCCCGCCTGTAATTCTTCTAAAGCTTGAGAAATATTACTGAAGACTAATTTAGTAACTTTATCTAATACTTCAGTGAATACTTCATCTGAGGTACTCAGGAGTTCAGTTTCCGTCTCTTGTTTAAGCGATTCTTTTATTCTAGTAATTGATTGAATGATTTGTTCAGTAGGTGCTGTCAAAGATTCCAAAATATTCAAACTTACTACTCCCGAATGTCTGTCGTTTGGTTCTTGGACTTTAATAACGTTTAGAGCTTTAGCTATTTCGTCTACGGGTGTGCTAATGTGATCTAGTATAGCACGACGGAGTTCTTGTTGTAGGGATTTTTCGGTAGTGTGTCTTATAGCTTCCTTCTGAATAACTTTAATTTCTTTGATTAAACTCTCTACTGGTTCCTGGAGTTTATCCAGGATAGTGGCTCCTAAGGTAGCGTACATTTGTTCTGAGTCGTCGTAAGCGATGGTTTTTTCTAAGCTGTATAACCCTTGGTTTATATTTTCAGCTGCGTCTATTATTTTGTCGAGAACGTCTATATCTTTTGTAGTAGATAACCGTCGTGTTGATGTATCTGGGGATGTATGCGACTTTTCAGATACGCTCGCGTTCATTTTATCTAATTTATTTTGCATTTCTTTGATTGTTATGCACACTTCTTGTATTATTTTTGAAGGGGTCATTCTTCCTGTAGCTTGAGTAACATTTAGCTCTTTTTCTAACACAGCGATGTCTTCTACCAAGTTTAAAGCTTGCTGGATTTTGGATCCAGAAGACAGTAAAATATTGGAACACGTTTTCTGAATCAAAGTGTGCTCTTTTCGCTTCATATTTACACAGTTTTCAACCACAATGAGGCTTTTCTGTAGATCGAATATAGGTGGAGCTACTAGTTCCACGACATATATTTCAGGGCGAGATTCTCTTTGTTGGAATGTTTCAAAAATGGTTTTAATGTCTTTAATCGGTTGATAGATACTTTCGAGTACTTCAGCGCTTGCTGAAACGTTTGATGATTTTTCTGTAGATAAATTACTTTGAACAGTCAATAAACTTTTTAATATCTCATCTAAAGTTACCTGAAGATCTGTGGTAACTTTTAGTTCCTGATCCAAAAGTTCGGTTATTTTATTGGCGTTTATCTTTGGATCGATTACCAGTCCATCCCCTTCTTCTCCTTGAAGGTCTCTTTGGAATGTATCGGAGATTTCTAAGCTGACGGCTTTTTTAATGGCGCCTCGCTTGAAGCCGTCTTTGGAAATCTCATCTGAGCTTTGCGACGATATGCGCTTTTTCGATTTGATCTCTTGGCTTTCGCTTCTATTCACTCTTAGGTCTGAACCGATCTCGTGTGCGGTGTGAGGTGTCAGCGGACGCCGATCGTCATCTCCAGGCAAACTAGTCGTCTCAGTGATAGCAGCGACTTGGTAGGCGTTTTCTTGAGCCGCTTGATTTTTGTCGGAGCTCATGGCGCTCTCGTACTCCCCGTACGACTCAGTATCGAGTTCGGCAGCACCTGCTAAACTCTCGTCGCCTTTTTCTGAGTCTATCGACAAATTTTGCGTTAAGCTGTAGTACGAATTACTCTTTATCGAATCCGATTTTCTCGGCGGTCTCTTTGGTACTTCACCTGCGCTAGAGGTGAGTTCTATTTTTAATTTCTCTGATGTAAACGTGGCCTCATTTGTTATAGAGAGGATTTCGTCTACGTCGGCTTCGGTTCGGAGGTCTTCTTCGGCTGTGTGGAAGTAGTCGTCTGAGACATCTACCACCACTGCCTCCATCAGAAGGTTACCTGATTGGGATGATTCCTTTACGAACCTCAAAGGAGGCAATTCAACTATGTTGTGTTCTGAAAATTTTACGTTGGAAGATAAAAAAGTTAAAACATATTTTTGAGATACCTAGTTTCTGTGCTGATTATAATGTTATTAATAATTTAATATAATTTTTCCGATAATACTAATCTATCAGCTTACACTTAGCAACGTGATGTTGGAAACCAAATAGAGGTAACAATTTTAAATTTCATATTTTATGAAATTAAGTGTGTAGTAAATATTTAATTTAAAAGCTCACAAAGCTGTAAATTACAACAAAATATCTTAACGTGACTGCAAAATATTTCGAATATTAAAGTCAATAAGTCTGGAAGGCTAAGCTAAAACCTAAAATATTGTACTTGAAGGGCCGATAATAAGCGAGAGTCGAACAACTGTGCGGCAAAGTTGCCGGATTGTATAAGGACAAAGAATTTCTCCGAATTTTTGTTCTGGGGACGGATACAAACTAATCTCAGATCCGTTGAAGGGGGTGAACTTCTTTTCGCTATAACCAGGCGATACAAGATTAAAAAAATCTTTAACTGTGGAAGAACGGAATAAGCGGGCTAAAAACAGATAAAAAAAAGTTGAAACAAGAAAACAAGAGAATGAAACAACACATATAAACCAAACAGAAGTGCTAAAATTCCAAAAAACGTCAGAAGAAAAAAAACCTATACACATCTTAAGGGAATCAAAATATACATAAGTGAAAATTTTCCAAAGCAACTAGGAGAAGGTGGGGGAATTGTTGTCTATTCTAGTATTAAGTTAATCCTAGACGTATATGAGGCACTTAGAGTCGAACGGTAAATACACATTCTGAAATGATCAATTCAATTTTATTGGTTGGTGCGCAAAATTACCCATCTCTGTGGATAATTTTGCGCAGTATATCGGGAAATTTTATGCAAATTATAAAAATTAAAGAGTTTGGTATTTTAATTACAAAACATCTAATAATTTAGATTGCGTATTTACGCAACACATATTTCACATATATATCCTTCAAACTTTTTCTCGCATAGAAGACCGGTATATATGAATCGACTCTGCGTGTAATTAATAGCTGCGTAATATTCTCCCACCCTCTCTTAATCTTGGAAAGGATTGGAAAAAATCGGAGAACACAGTAAACCATAAAGAAACAAAACTCGAATATTTAGTGAGAGATCTGCTGTAGAAAGCTGAAGTACAAAAGAGGAACACGCGGAGAAACCAGTAAAACTGTCCCAGTACCTGCAACTTCGATAATTTATGGCTCAACAAGTAAGAAGCGCTAGTAATACTGGGCCGAATAATTTAAAAATCCAAAGGAGAAAAAGTAAAGTTAATATTAGAGCACAGTGATTCAGATGTATGAGCCAAAAAGGAGAGATCTAAAAGTAATTATCAAGAAAATCGTCAAATGTAGACCAGTCGACCCAAAATGAGATAGGGAGACCAGCTAATTAACGACCTTAGGTAGATTGGGGTAAGAGATGGAAAGCCATATGCAAAACAGGACATAACGAAGGAAGATTGTAGAAGAGGCTAAGTTACACAACCAATTACAGAACCAAAAAAAAAAGCAGACGGATTCTCCGTGGCAAATGAATTGGAAGAGCCTGAAGAGGGCGCCATTATTCTGCTAGGAGCGTAGATGCAATGATGATTCTTAATTTATAGTATGTACTAAGGGAAATAAAGAAATGTGCCTTCTTTTGAAAAATGTGCCAAGAAGTTAAAAAGTATTTGTTTTATATACTAACGTTCTTTATTGTTAAAGTTTGCAGTTAAAGACTGTTAAAATAATACAAAACATTTTTTCTCTATAACTACAATATAATCAGCATATTTAAATATCTCAGAAACACATTTTAGTTATCCTATAAAAAATGAATAACCTATCTTACCGGAAAAGTGTTCTGAGAGTTGCTCAGCATACATTTCGACTATTTGAATAGCTTCCTCCTCGGTGAGATCCGGAGTTTCATACAACGAAACTGATACTTCCTTGCCATCGAACGAGAAGGAAACTTCTCCGTGGTCAGCTATAGTAATCGATTGGTCGCCAGCAGTGTCGTACATTTGGGATGTTCTTTCTTCGTGAATGGTCGACAACAGGGAAATCTGGTGTGCCAGCTCTGGTCGACTACCTCTCGGTTTTTGGTCTTCAATTCCCAGTAGAGATGCGGAACTTGCTACGGTCCCCATGCAGTTTCTGGCCTCGCACGTGTAGGTTCCAAGACAGCATGTTCCGTCCTAAAAAAATTTCAATTATAAAAAACCAAAGTATTAAAATTATTTTTAAAGTAGTGCTACAAATATATTTACTATTATATTGTGCCATTTAAAAACTATCTTCTAGTCTAGAGTTTTAATTTGGATAACCTTAAGAAGTATTCAATGTATGTAGTGTAGTTGGAGCATCAGTTCCTCTAGTTCCTTTATTTTATAACCTGACTTCAAACTGTAAACCAATCGCAGTAAAATCACGCAGACATAGTTCTGGAGATCAGATGTTTATTAAAAATGAGGTGAAGAAGCTTTTAGACGATAGCATTATTGAAGAAAGTCAATCCCCTTGCAAAGCGCAAGTTCTTAGCACCAAAAACGAAACTTACAAAAAGTGCCTTGTCATTGATTATTCTCAGACAATTAATCGATTCACTTAACTTGTTACCTATCTACTACTAGGTATCAAATAAATGGCTTCTAAAGCATCAAAATTCGCTGTCTTTAGTGCATAACACCAGATGCCTATGCTTTCACATAAAAAGCTGTACACCGCCTTTGAAACCACTGGGAAACTATACCAATTTTGTCGTATTCCATTTAGTGTTATTAATGGTGTAGCCAGCAACAACTGGCTGGCTGTTTGTAGTAAGACGTGACAAGCTAAAATATGTCAAAAATCTTAAGAACTTTCTGAAAGCCACCGACAAATATAGCTTGACTCCAAACAGAACAAAGAGCAAATTCAATCAGACAATAATAAACTTACTTGGTAATTAACTACAGACGTCTCCTCCACCATCTGATCCTGCATCTCTCAGAAGGGTGTTGGTTATGTTTGCCCATTATTCAAAATTGATTCCCAACTTTTCCCAATCGATGCACACCTTAGCTTGTGTCAACAATTTTAAATTGAACGAAGCTATTTATCATGTTTTGAAAATCTGAAATCTACTGCCGCAAAGTCGTCCTTTCAGGCTATCAACGAAAATATGCCATTTGTTGTTAAAACTAATGGTTCAGAACACTCGATTGCTGCTACCTTGAGTCAAGATTCCAGACCAGTTACTTTATTTTCCAGATCGCTTAACTCTAGCGAGCAAAACCATTCTGCTATGGAAAAAGAAGTGTACGCTATTCTTGAATCTCTAAAAAGATAGAGTCATTTTTTTATAAGAAAGCCTTTCATAATCATCGCTTATGAAAAGTTTTAAATTGGCGCCTTATAAATACGACATAGTATATCGACCAGGAAAAGACAACCAAGCAGCGGATGCTTAATCGCGCATATGTGTTCTGTGCTGAGATGAAGTCAAGAATCTATAACGCCAGTATAAGACCAATAATGACATATGCTTCAGAAACAAGACCCAACACCGTCACAACGCAAAGGCTATTGCAAACGGCAGAGATGAGACTACTAATGTACAATGTATAAATGAATGGACACAGCATCGAAAAAAAGAATGGAATAACCACATAAGCAGAATGGAAGAGACCCGTGTCGTCAAAATAACAAGAGATAAGTCACCAATCGACAGAAGTATCGGACGACCGCGCAAAAGATGGAGTGACAACCTTCCATAGAGGTATTAATCCGCCAATGAACAAGCAGAATTGCTTATACAGAGGAACAAGAAGAAGAACTGTAAAGCCACACAAGTTATATTTCTACAGTTGCTTTTAAAAAATCTAGGTATGTGGAAGAGTTCTGCAATCTCTTTGAGAGTTCTCTTTTGTCTTTTAGAGTTCTGTAATACCTTTTTAATTTTTGTCTAAAAATAATTTTATTTCTTCTCATGCAAAGCTTTTTCAGTTATTAGATTCCACTTGACTTCATCGTGTGTGTTAAACTGGGTAAAACTTTTACCCATACTTTTCAAATAGAAGGTCTCCTACCCGGGTAAATAAATTATTCTATACGAAAAATTGTATGATAACATGAAACTATATTTTAAAATATCTACCGAATTTTCTATATAATTAATTAATTATAAAATTATATTTTTATAATCAGCCTTCTAGATAGGCAATACAATATACAAATAGAGTATTTTACATTTTACAAAGGAATAATTTATGAATGTTTCTAAAACATATAAATTAAACATTAAGGGTAAATAAATCATTCTATAAGAAAAATTGTATGATAACATGAAACTATATTTTAAAATATCTGCCGAATTTTCTATCCAATAAAATGTATTATAAAATTATATTTTTGTACTCAACCTTCTAGATATGCAAAACGATATACAAATACATTATTTTACAAAGGGATAACTTCTCCATGTTTCTAAATCATATAAATTAGAAAGTAAAGACCGCATTTAGATAAAAAAGGGTAAAAGTAGAAGTTTTAGAGTTTCTAGTTCTAGAGCACTAGTTTCTCAAAATTATTGTAGAATGAGAGTATAGTAGAAGAGAAAGTAGTGATATACAGTCTACTTTGTATATGAAACCTTTCGTTTATTAGAAACCATTTAACATCGGTACCTATTATTGCTTAAAACTACGAAAATAGCAAAAGTCAATGGTGACAACATTGGATTTGCTACTAGTTTAATTAAGCTGTACTACTAGCTAGAAAAAGACAAACCTAATCTAACCTACGATTTTTATTATTCAAATATTAACTCATATAATCGTTTCTACTTCCAGAAAGACTTACCTGTCCGCTGGTAATTCTGTGTATATCCCCGGGCTTCAGTTCGATTCCATCTTTGTACCACTTCAAGACCGGCTGCGGCACACCGATAACCTTACACTCTAAGTTAACAGCGCCCTCTTCCGTAAGTACTGCGCGCAAACATTCCAGAAATTTCGGTTTCCTGAAATGTTTTGGAATGCTAAGTTTCAAAAAACACGAAGTCACCGAATGTCCGAAATCGTTCGTGGCAACGCACTTCCATTCGGCTTGGTCGTTCAGCTCAACCGGCTGTATGTCCAAGTGGCACACTCCGAGGTTTTCTCTGAATACTATGTACTTTTCTGGTTCGTTCGTTACGGGCTGATCGTCTCTGAACCAAGCGAGGGACGGCAAAGGCGTTGCTACGCTTACTAAAAATACAACAAAATATAATAAAATAACCAGTTAATCCAAAATATAATATGTCAAGTGTGAGTTGACAGATGAAAAATTCAAAAATAACCAGCTATCAGTAATATGTAACCTGCTTAATGTTTTACAGGCCTTGGACAGGAATTTAGATTAAGGACCGAAACAATAAGGTACTATTTGCCTCTGTTACTAGAAACAAGGAATGTTGGACCGTTGGAACCGTTGTCATCTATTCAAGAGGTACAAAAAGTACAATTTTCAAATGTGCCCTATTATAATGCTTTAATGATGACAATATATTATTAATATTATTTATTTGCCAACTTTATTACATAACAAAATATTTATAATTATGAACTTTTTATTTCTGGATGTTTACTTCCTAATTTAGAACACCCATCTTCGATTGTCATGGACAACGCACCCTACCATAGTGAAATCATTGATAAACCTTCTGCTAAATGGTTAAAATCAGACATTATAGATTGGTTGAAGAATGTGTTCTGTCCATCTGAGTCGTTGTGTTATAATGAACGTTACTACATCTGGTTCATTAAAGAATTGGTATAATTCGAAATTAAATCTTTTGCGCCACTGCCATTGCCGAGTTTATAGCTCCAAATATTTTGCGGAGTATCTTACGCTCGAATATTCCCAGAAGTCTTTCATCCTTTTGAGTTAGAGTCCATGTTTCGGCCCCGTATATCAAGACCGGCCTCAACAGTGTTTTATACATATTAATTTTAGTTTTTCTTTGGATATTTTTTGAGTGGTAGCGGGTAGTACTTGTGGTAGCGGGTAGATACTCTTGTACGATCCCGGAATGAGATAGATCTACTTCAGGTATGCAATCCTGCCCACGTATGCCATAGCTCCCCACCCCAAGATTCCTACCAAAAACAAAAGAAAAATCATTGGGGAAGGCAACGGGAAACCACCCCAATTAACTTTCCCTTCTTTAACTATTGACTAACTTTCAAGTTAATATAGAAACAGCCCTTAAGTAGGGAGAGGGTACTAAGAATCCCCCGGTTTCCACAAATATTTAGATTTAAGCATGATAAGAAGATTGGTACATGAAATGTACGAAGTTTATTCCAGGCCGGAAAAGTTAATAACGTAATTAAAGAAATGCAAAGACTCAACATTAACATACTTGCATGCAGTAAATTTACATGGCCCAATTTAGACCAGTGCGAAATAGAAAACCACACAATATACTACTGTGGAGATACTACAACAAGCAACAAAAATGGAGTGGCTATAATAGTAAATAAAGAAGTTAACAAATGTGTACTTAGTTTTATAGGAACATCAGTAGAGTGTCAGTACTCAAAATTAATGCTAAACCAGTTAACGTCAACATTATTCAAGTATATGCTCCAACTTCAGAAAGCTCAGAACAGGAAATAAAAATATTCTATGAAAAATTGAAAGAATCCATAAAACATACCAAAAAACAAGAAGTAAATATCCTGCTAGGAGATTTCAACGCCAAAGTTGGCAAAGGAGGTGTTGGCAATACTGTGGGACACTTTGGACTAGGAACGCGAAATGATAGAGAAGACCGCCTTGTTCAGTTCTGCGAGGAAACGGATAGTGTAATATTGAACACCTTTTTGTAATTACCACCTCGAAGACTCTACACCTGGAAATCTTTAACTGACTGTCCAAACAAAATGATTGGAAACCAGATTGACTACATCATCAACAAACGATTTCAGAATTCCGTAAAATCCGCAAAAACATATCCGGGAGCAGATGTTCCATCAGACCATAATCTTTTACTAGGACGTTTCAAACTCCACATGAAAAAAGTCCATAAAAGAAAAGCACAAAAACGTCCGAGCATCCAGAAGTTGAAAGATAAAACCACAAGAGAAGAAGTCAAAAAGGAGATCAACACCAAAATAAATAGCATGGTAATCGCAGATATTAATCAAGAAAACATAAGTCTGGATGATATGTGGATAAAATCAAAAATATCTGTAATTCAGTGGTAGATAATAAACTTAAACCAGAAAACAATATAACGAAACAGCACAGCAGAAAAGGTACAAAGAAATAAACAAAATCATTAAGAAAAAGATTAAAGAAGCAAAAGAATCATAGCTACAAGATCAATGCATATAAATAGAATCCCTAGAACAGAAGCACGACACTTTTAACCTACGTAAAAAGATAAAAAACTTAAAGTAAACGGATCACGAAGTCATAACTTAATACTAGACAAGCACAACAATCTGCTCTACGAAAATGAGAGAATACTTGAGAGATGGAGGTAATACATGGAAGAATTGTTCAAGGAAGAGGAAGAGACAAAAGTCAGTGTTTCTGGATCTTCAGGACCAGAAATAAAGCTCAGTGAAGTAACAATTGCAATAAAAAGACTAAAAACCAACAAATCACCTGGACTTGATAACATACAAGCTGAAATATTTAAACTATTTGAAAACAACCAACTCAAACTCCTAACGAGTCTACTGAACAAAATTTATGAAACTGCAGAATTTCCTACAGACTGGCTAGTTTCCACCTTCATCCCTCTCCCAAAAAGGCAGCCACCAGATACTCTGATTACAGAATTATAAGCCTAATGAGCCATGCACTCAAAATCCTTCTTTCTGTTATTCACTCTCGCATATAGAAAACTTGAAGAAAACATTAGCAGTGTTCAGTTTGGGTTTAGAAGCGGACTGGCAATGCAAGAGGCCCTATTTTCCATACAAGTGTTGATACAAAGAGCTCGAGACGTAAATTGCGAAGTGTACGCATGCTTTATAGACTTTGAAAAAGGTGCAAGATCAAAAATTATTTCAGATACTGAAAGAATCTAGTATTGACGACAAAGATTTACACCTAATTAAAAATTTGTACTTACAGCAAAGGGCAACTGTACGAGTAGACAACGAAACCTCACAAGAATTCACGATAAAACGGGGAGTACGTCAGGGCTGCATGTTATCACCGACGTTGTTCAATACTTACTCGGAAATGCTGTTCAGGTAAGCTATTGATGGTTTAAGAGAAGGTATAAAAATCAATGGTGAAATCATAAACAATTTAAGATATGCGGATGATACGGTTTTGATTGCTGATAATGCGGAGAATCTGCAAACATTAATAGACCGTGTAGTGGAAGCCTGTGACAAATACGGCATGAAATTAAACTGTAAGAAGACCAAAATTCTTGTGGTAAGTAAAAACGACATAATACAGCACCAATTCACAGCTAATAATGAACCCTTGAAAATAATCGACAAAATTACATTCCTTGGATGTAGTATAAATATAAATGGGACCACTCATAGGAAATAAGATGTCGTATAGAAAAGGCAAGAGCTGTCTTCAATCGCCTTAGGAAGATTTTATGTAATATGCACCTGAACATTGATATAAGAACACGAGTCTTGAGATGCTATGTATTTTCTACCCTTTTATATGGAGTCGAAGCCTGGACCTTGACGGGGACAACATCCAAACGTTTAGAAGCCTTCGAAATGTGGTGCTACCGTCACATGCTCAGAATTTCCTATATTTATCATGTTACAAACAACACCGTGATCCAACGTATGAATCAAGATCTGGAAATTATGCGTATCGTGAAAATCAGAAAGATGACATACTTAAAGCATGTGATGCGCAATGGGAAGTATCAACTAATTCAACTAATTTTACAAGGCAAGATAGAAGGCAAAAGATCTCAAGAGCACAGAAGGACATCGTGGTTGAAAAACATCAGACAGTGGGCAGGAAAGACTACCATACATCTATTTATAGCAGGTGTCAAAAAAGTTGTATGGACTAACGTGATTGCCAACATCCACAGAGAATAGACACCAAAAGAAGAAGAAGAAGTCAAATTTTATAATATAATCCGTGATCGGAGCAATAGCCACTTTCTGTCAATTGTTGTTGCGTGGAGTAAATTTTTGACTTATTTCCTATGCTTTAAAGGATGACGCACGAGTAAATATTAAAGAACCATGGATTCAACTTTTATTTATTAATTTTTATTTATTATTTATAACTTTTTATATTTTTCTATACTTCGGTTACCGAGCGCTAGATGACGCCTCGTTGTCACTTATAGGAGAATATTTCAACATGTTTTGAAATTGACTAAACTACGAAGAAATTTACTCTATTTAATTTTTAAATGTTACCCAATTGAATTTCTGTTGTGGTACTTAAATGACTCAAGAATTTATCACTATTTAACAAGCTTCTTCAATAATAAATCTTATACCACCCCGTTAATTTAAAGACATTTTGACGGATGATACCACAGATCAGTTATTAGTGGTCTGTGGATGATACAGTTATCACAATTTACCTATGATTGTGTTGAAAAATGCTGTATATAACGTCGTAATATCTATTTTGACATGAGACTGAATAGCTCATGAATGCAGAGTTGCCAGATTGGGGTATTTCCCCCCATGTTTGGGGTCATTTGAAAGTGTCTGGGGAATTTTTGTAAGCTAGAATGGCTGGGGGATTTTTGGGGGTAAATTGTGGAAGATTTTAGGGTGTGATGGTCAATTAAATTTGCGAATGTACATAGAACTGCATATTATTCTGTTCTCATATAATCGAAGATGATGGGATCTATAAATTATTTCAGCGCCCTGTGTTGATATTTTTTTTGTTCCTATACCACGTTGAAGCCTATCAAAGATCGAGCAGCTCCGTATGGATGTCGTATTTTGGACTGTGTTAGGGAAATTTCAACTCTTAAGGTCGATGTTATGGAATTTTTAAATATTAGTGACATCACATCAGTTTTTATAAATCGTGAAGTAACATTGTTGTCATTGTTTTAGTATGAAAAATTATTTTAATTCATTGCTTTGGTATAAATAGTATAAAAAATTATAGTACAGTGTGTTCCAGTCTACATTCTTGTCAAATTTATAAATTATGTGCTTTGGTATAAATAGTATAAAAAATTATAGTACAGTGTGTTTCAGTCTACATTCTTGTCAAATTTATAAATTATGTGACTAAATTTTAAGTTAAGGGGATTTGAGCTTAAATTTGGGGAAATTTTTGATGAATGTAAAGTCCTGACAGGACTCAGACATGGGACAGGCGGCACGACGTCTCATGGCAGAAATGGATGTTAATCACTTTAGAATAGATTATGATCATACTGTATTACTTAAAGTAATAATAATTAAAATGTACAACAGTCCGTATTAAACATTATTACAATTTAATATAACAATACTGTAATTGTTTAGTTCTACTTTTAGTTTAATTTTTATATCTTACTGAAATATGTCATTGATATTAATATGCACAAAATTTTAGTTTTTTTATATTTTACCTTACCTTGCACAGTGAATCGGAAAGTTTCGTTTATTTTCGTCTCACTACTCTTTAAACCCTGTATGAACTTTGGAGCTTGACTTCGTAATATAAGCTGTTCCCTCTCTTCCTCATTCAATTGATTCTCAATGTCTTCGACTGTTAGTTCCGCAGAACTCCTGGCTTCACCCATGCAATTTTTCGCTATACAGCAATAGGAACCCAGGGAGTTGGTACCTACAACAAAAATATTAAAATATTGATTATCATTACTTTTTTATTTCCCTGTATACGAACAGATTTTACAAATTTATATTCTGAAGAACTTTACAGAAAGAGAAAGAGTAAAAAAGAGTACTAAACATTTTGTATCTCCCAAAATCCGAAGAATTTGACTTGTATTGATAGAGTTCAAAACAATTTTACTGAAAACGACGCCAAAAGTTATTAAGTAGGTACATTAAAAATATATCTAATTTATTAAAAGGATAAGACGACACGTCACACTGAAATGCAGTTTGTCTACGACGATAACTTCTAGCGCCACCTAGAAAAGTGACACCCGCACCTCTCCTGAAGAGGTCAAACAGTTGATCAAACGTACTAATGCCAAAAAATCTTCAGGTCCGGACCATATTACGAATAGAGCTCTGAAGAATCTGCCAGCAAAAGCAATAGTATCCATAACAAATTTAATCAACAACATCCTAAGATTAACAAGACATTTTCCAGGCAAATAGAAGCTCACGTAATAATGATCGAAAAAGCAGTAAAACTGGCATATTTCCATAGAATTATCGACCCATAAGCTTATTACCAGCAATAAGCAAAATTTCAGAGCGAGTTATACTAGCTAGGCTAAAGGAAAAATAAAAAAACAATCTAAACAATGAAAAGAAATCTACAGCAGCCGCCTTTCTAGATGGCAGTAAAGCATTCGGTAGAGCCGTGTATAAAGGTTTGCTGTTTAAAATGAACCAATATGGTTATAGTGAGGCGATAACATGTCTTTTCTCGTCATACCTAGTCGACAGGAGGTTCAGAGTTCAGTTCAAAAGCTGGAGCCATGGAGGCTGGTGTGCCACAGAAAGCACTGTTGTCGCCATATCTATACACCATATGCACAAAAGACACCCCAACCGAACTCAGATAATTGCTAAGTCTATACGCAGATGTTAAACTTTGAGTAGTGTTTGACTAATGTCAAACAAAGATGACAAATCTATGATAAACATCCAAGGGAAAGAGATAGAACACGTAGATAAATATATATATATATATATATCTCGGTCAAAATGTCAAGGTAAGCAAAGGAAATCAGACTACCGAATTAAGCAGACGTGTAAAAATGGGATCGGCAGCATTCGGAAGACTCTCATACGTACTTAAAAATAAAGACTGCGAACCACAGTGTTTAATTCCTGTATCCTACCTGTACTTACATATGGAGCTTAAATCTGGACATTCACTAAAATAAACATGGAGAAGATCAGAAAAACTCAGAGAGCTATGAAACGACAGATGCTGGGTATCTCACTCAAAGACCATAAAACCAATGAAGAGATTCGTAATAGAACAAAAGTAAAATATGCTGTCGAACAGGCAGCAAAACTAAAATGAAAATGGGCTGGATATAACGAACGTCTTAAGGATGGCCGATGGAATAAAGAAATCGGAAATTGGCGGCTATATGAAGCCAACAGACCACGAGTAAGACCGCAAATGCGCTAGAACGACGATATTAAAAGAGCTGCAGGACCAATGTGGAAACGTCTTGCAAACAACAGAGATGAATGGCGAGAATTAGGAGAGGCCTATATTCGGCAATCCGAATAGAAAGAATGGCTTAAAAAATACGCAGATATTACAGCGAGTAGCTGGTAGTACCAACCCAGATCTAGCAACAAGACACCTACAAAGGGCACTTTACGAATTACAAGATTGGTGTGTACAGTAGAAGATAGCTGTCAACTCTGATAAAACACAGGCCGTCCTGTACAAAAAAAAAGCGGAACAAATGAGGTTCTATCTTCTAGGAAACAAAATACAAATAATCCAGATCCATATAGTCAGAAAGGATTTGAATATACCCAAGTACGTTCCATTAAGGTACGTATTTAGGGACTCAGAACAAAAGAGAATCCTGAGAACAATGGACGAAAAAGCACAGGTGATTTTCAACGATCTCAGGAACCATCAGAGTAGATTATTAAGAGAGTTGACAGACTATGACGAAAACCAGAGGACAGTACATAGGCGACCCAGAGCTGGATATAGAGAAGACCCAGAAGAACATTGAAGAAATGACAGCCATGCAGTAGTCGAATGTACGCAGTAACAGAAGACCCAAAAGTACCTTATCCTTATATTTTATTCCTTTTATTTAGTTATTTTTATTTTTCATACTAATAACCTTCTGTTACAGCAGTAATGCAGCGCCAATACGATACAAAAAAGTGGAGTGGATTAAGCTATTAGCAGGCAGTTCTTATCGAACTGCAAAATTTATTGAGCAGCCTAGTATATGAGCAATATTGAGAGAAGCAACAATGAAGAAGAAGACGCAGCAAAAATAGAGTTCATTAATACAAAAGACTGGTTTCAGCATTATACAGATGACGATGAGAAAACGCCTTGGAATGCCGATGATAAATTAAGTAATAAAATATTTGTTTAATTATTAGTACATCAAATTTTTGCACTATTAGTGTGATTAAAATCATAAATTCATGTCGGTTCTGTTGTTGTATTGTGTCCTTTTGTTGTTTAGTAAAAGACGATATCAATAATAAAGGCGGTAGGTACTAATAGTATCATCCCACTAGGAGTACTGTACTATTATTTTAATTCGTTAGTGTGAAGAAGGCGGAACTGGTTTGTTACTAATTGTATTTTAAGTACTTGCTTTTTAATTTTAGATTTGATTTGCCACGATTTATAAAAAAGGTACATACAACCGTATGATTCACCAAAAATTTATTGGACGTGAGCATTTGAAGGTTTGGCCTGTACATTTTTTGTTTTTTTTTTTGTAGTAGTTGAATTTATAAATTTATAAATTCTTAGACAGGAGTAAGGAATTATTTTTACTATTACTTATTATTTTTAGGTTTAATTTGCGAAATATGGATAAGAATGTGATAAAGTACAGATACCTATATACAAATACATTTTAGCCCAGTCTGGTTATACAAAAATCATCGATTTCACGGCAAAATGTTTCGCAGATATCTGCGAATATAAGCTTTTAAGACATAGGGGGGGGGGGTTACTAGATGACGAATACATAAAAAGATACTCCTATTTTTACCTTGCGTTTTTTTAAACAATAATTTATGGTCAGAATTTGATTTTTATCTATAAGTTTTTTTTTTCCCTTATAATTTAAATAAACAATATTTATACCATTTTTTTATATCAAGAATATCTTTATTATCCCGTTTTTTCAATTAAAATTGATAAATAATTTACAAAGATATTTGCAAAAAAGCAGTTTTTTTGCACTAATTTATAAATTTACAAAAATAAACAAAATAAAATGTTATTAATACATTTCAACATTGAGGAATTACCGTCCTTTAAATTTGTGCAAAATTTCCCCCCGATCGGTCAAATAGTTTAAAAGTTATTCAATTTGTTTATCCTTGGGACTAATTATTTAAACCATTGATCTTGCCCTATGAATGATTCTAGACACATTTAACAAATTTCATAGGATTTTTTAAGACTTATACTATCTCAGAAGTTAAATGAATATTGAGTTTTCATCGAAATTATTTACAAAATAAACGTTTGAAAAAGGGGTATGTTTTTTACTTATAAACAATTGTAATAACTTCTATATTTTTCAAGCTACAGACTTGTACGTACAACCATTAGATAGCTGGTAAAAAAACTCACATTTAACAAAAAAAATAAACCTTCTATGAACAATAGGAACGAAGTTAGCGACAATTTTTTTGTTAATTATATCTCCATTGTTTATAAACATTAAGAAGTAAAATTTGCACAAATTTTGAATAAAAATCTAAACTTTATATTGAATTTTATAGCTATAAAATTCATCCAATTTTTCGAAACTTAAAACCTTTCGAAACGAAGTTACTTTCGAAAGATCGACATAGGAAAGTGGAGGGGAAACTGTTTTAGCTCCTCGCTGCAAAATTTAATATTATGATTACGGATTTATAATTTAAAAGCTTCAACAGTTCTGTAGGAATTTCATCAGGTCCATTTGCTTTTCCATTTTTAGTGTTTCTTATTGCGTATTCTACTTCTTCTTTCAATATGTCTGGCCAGTTGCATTGATTATCTGAGTTAAGTTGTTTCTATCGTCTTCAAATAATTCATTCAGGTATTCTGTCCATCTTTTTATTTTATTCTCTAGATCTACAATAAGATTTCCATCTTTGTCTTTAAGTTTACCTATTTGGCATTTCTTTATGCTTCCTGTTATCTCTTTTACTTTTATGCATATTGAACGCACCGTACTTTTTCTCATAGGTTTCCATTTCTTTACATTGTTCTTTAATCCACTTCTCTTTGGCTTCTTTTATTCTCTTTTTTATGTCTTTATTTATTTCTTTGTATATTTGTCTGGACAATTCTTCATCTTTCTTCTTTGTTCCATCAAGTCTAGTATATCTTGTGTCATCCACCCCTTATTCTTTGTTGTTGTTTTTGTAAGATGTTTCTTTCCTGCTGTTTGTATAGCTGTATTTATGTAGGTACTTTAATTTTTGGTTAACGTTGTTTGTATCGTTAATTTTTTGCTGCACTGAACGGAGGTTTTCATTTATTTCATTTCCTGTTTCTTGTCGTATATTTTTGTTTCTAAGTTTATTTAAATCTAGTGACTTTCTGTGTGGTCTTCTAATCTTTTTTGGTCTCGCTTCTATCACAGTAACTACCAGGTTATGATCTGAGCCTATATCAGCTCTTGGGTACGTCTTAGTACATTTAACAGCATTATGATACCTCCTTGCTATCATAATGTAGTCTATTTGATTTCTCACTATTTTTTCTTTGGTATGTTGTGGAGATGTCCATGTATATAACCGTCGAGGAGGTAATTTGAAAAAGGTATTTGTTATTACGAAGTCTTCACTTTGGCAAAATTGAATCAATCGATCTCCTCTGTCATTTCTGTTTCCAAGCCCATATTTTCCTACTTGTTCTCCTACCTTACCTTGACCCACCTTGGCATTAAGATCGCCCATCAATATGTTAATGTATGGAAAGACTGACTTAATAAGTGAAGACAAAAAACCTGCAACAAAAAGGTTCAGACCTAACAGTGAAGTCGAATAAATGAACCAAATTTTAACTTTTAAACCAATGTATGTAAAGAAAATAAAAAAAGTAAAGTTCAATAAACATTGCAAAATTTAATAAGGCAAGTGATGAAAAAATCGACTTATTTTATCAAAGCAGTAAGGCAGATTAGATTAATATTGTATATCATATTTGTAAGAAAAATAGAATAAAAATCAATATTGTTATATAAATACATTACAAAATACATTATAAAAATACAAACAATTATAATTAATATAAGGAATATAATAATATAATGTGTAAAAAATTACCTGAAATTTAATTTATACAATATATAAGTATTATTACATCATTGATATAAAATGAAAAAACATATGTTGATTTTCCGGGATTTTCCGAGATTTATGGGGGTTGAAAATTATGTTATCATTATTATTACTGCGACAGACTATTCGAGCAAATTAAAAAAAAGTAAGTATTTAGGGTGAATTTCAAATGGACTCAATTTTTCCGAGTTTTCCCATATTTTCCGGCCAGTGAAAATTATGTAGTTATTCATATTTCGACGAGCTACCAAAGAATAAAAAAAGAGGCTTGCAGCTGCAAAGGAAGCCGAGATAATGTCAATTTTTCCTACGTGTTGCAATTTGAAGTTCTGATGCCGAAAAAAAAACGGAGCTGAAACAGATATCCTCTCCACTTTCCTATGTCGATCTTTCGAAAGTACCGTCATTTCGAAAAATTAGATAAATTTTATAGCTATAAGTTTCAATATAAAGTTTAGATTTTCATTCAAAATTTGTGCAAATTTTACTTCTTAATGTTTATAAACAATGGAGATATGATTTAAAAAAAAAAGTCACTAACTTCGTTCCTATTGGTCATAGAAGGTTTTTTATTTTTTAATGTGAGCTTTTTTACCAGCTATCAAATGGTTGTACGTACAAGTCTGTAGCTTAAAAAATATAGAAGTTATTACAATTACTTTATTATTATAATATAATTATTATTTTCTCAAAACACCTTAATTTTCATTCTCTTTACTCAAATTTAACAGAGCCACATACAACAATTTCATTTTACTATTATAGTCAATATAGACCAATAGTTCATTCAACTTACCAACTTATAACTTAATCTTTTATCTTCCTATGTACCTAGTGTTGCTTTATAACAGATAGGGCTTTTTCTCAAGATATAAGTTAAGTACTTTACGACCAATATATTACAAAACCACTTTCAACCATCAAATTTTGTCCATTTCATACTTGTCAACACACAAAATATAACTACTTCACTCAGTTTGTCAACATCCAATCAGATATTCATATTCATGAACTTACAACTCAAGAAGTTTTACATTTTCCAGGTACCAAATGTTGTTTTTTGACATACAGGGCCTAATATAATTGAGTTGTAAGTTAATTTTTACATGAACTTTATATCATAATAGTTTTATTTCATTCATTGAACAACATCCTCACATATTAAATATATCAATTCCTATATTTTTTCAAGAACCCAACTTTCCACCAGTGTCTAGTTTCCATTTTCCAGGTACCAAATGTTATTAAAACATAAAGGGCCTTATATAAGAATCTTTTCATCACACCACTCGACACTGTATAGTTGGTTGCCTAACTATAATCACATAATTTTCTCACCACAATTTCATTTCACATACATAATTTAAAACAATAACATTGATGGTTGATACTGTTATAATTTTATTTTATTTCAACTTTCACAATTTTAAACAACGTTGGCTTCTGTCTTAAATAGACATATACAGTTACACTGACTGCTCTGTCATAACTTCCGTCTTAACCTGCCAAGATTATCATTTCAATCAGTTGCTTTGACAAAGTCCTCGTAGACATACCGTCTCAGGACTCGCAACTAATGTAGAGTCATATGTCGCCATGTTACCAATCCAACGGTAACTTTAACATCTTAACAGTAAATTAGACACAATGTAAATCAAATCTTATTTAATAATTTTTAAAGGGTTTTTACCCACATATTTAGTGGCTACATCCATGTATTAACTAGTAAGTATTAACTACACTTTTACATTAACCTTAGTCAAAACTTAAATCATTTCATGTTCTTTTTAATTAAGTGGTTAAATACTATTTTAGGACACTGATGATGGAATATTTATTCCGAAAACGTTTTGTCAATGCAACATAGCCCAACTGGGTTTTTTATATACCTTTTTATAAAGGATTTTATTCAAAATTTTTTATTACAATTGTTTATAAGTAAAAAATATACCCCTTTTTCAAACGTTTATTTTGTAAATAATTTCGATGAAAACTCAATATGCATTTAACTTCTGAGATAGTCCAAGTCTTAAAGAAACCTATGAAATTTGCTGAATTTGTCTAGCATCATGCATAGGGCAAGCTCAATAGTTTAAATAATTAGCCTCAAGGATAAACAAATTAAATAACTTATAAAATATTTGACTGATCGGGGGGAAATTTCGCACAAATCTAAAAGATGGTAATTCCTTGATGTTTAAATGTATCAATACCATTTTATTTTGTTAATAAAAAAATTAATAAAATTTATAAATTAGTGCAAAAAAACTGTTTTTTGCAAATATCTCTGTAAATTATTTATCAATTTTAATTAAAAAAACGGGAAAATAAAGATATTCTTGACATAAAAAAATGACATAAATACTGTTTATTTAAAATATAAGGGAAAAAATTTATACACAAAAAATCAAATTGTGACCATAAATTATTGCTTAAAAAAACGCAAGGTAAAACTAGGAGTATCTTTTCATCTATTCATCATCTAGTATCCCCCACCTATGTCATAAAAGCATCTGCGAAACATTTTTCCACCTTTTTTTTTTTAACCAGACTGGTCTATTTGTACATAAAGCTGCTGAAATACGGAGGAAGAGGAAATATTTTAAAACAGCAGCAAAAACGAAATTTCTAAGAAGCGTGACAAAATTAGATCAGATAAGAAACATCGAAATTAGAAAACAACTTGACATATTCTCAATCGAAAAAAAAAAAAAATCCACCACTACCGTAACAACTGGTATTCTCATGAAGATATAATGAGGGAAGACCGCATACCAAAAATAGTAATAAAATACCACCCACGAGGAAGAAACAGGTCAGAAGGCCTAATCCGTGAAGATAATGACGACGACGAAAAATGAATGCTATGCTGGAATAACGTTGTAACTGCCAATACTTTCATATGTGGGTTTATCATGAAACAACGTTCTATATGTGCTACATAATGTACTGCTCACTGTAGGGAATATTATGAGACCGAACTTGCCTGTTTTGGATGTTTGAAAATTAGTCAACTTTCGGTGCAACAACGTTGTATATATGTTAAAGTGAGTTGTGTTGAGGGCCAAATTTTCTGTACGTGTTTTGTAAGTCAAGTCAGTCATTTCGAACTAAAATGGATGTAAGTATAACCAAGTCAGTGATTACCCAAATTAACAGAGGGAAAACACCAAAGCTTATCATTGATAAGTGGAAGCAGAATATTAAAAAACGTCGCAGAAATGCTGGTGATTCGTACGTTTCGTCTAGAGAAGTACCCAAAGAAGCTCTAAGTTGCCAAGATGAAGTACGTTAAAGTAATCTAAACTAGTAATGTTTCATGTTTTAAAACAATATTTATTTTAGGTGCGTATTTGTAAATGAAAGCAGTCTGCTACGGGTTGTTCTGGTGAGTTATTAGTGGGCAATCTCGCAAAACTATTCAAAACGTTTAGAGAACCGAATTACAATGGCTAATCAAAATTTTTTTCTCAGTCTTTTTCGCTGTAAGAGCCAAAAAGAAGAAGGGTTGGGGAAGCAACATCTCGTCGTCAGTGTACAGTGAAATATACAATAGAAAACATAAGGGTATATAAAGCAACGGGATGTTATATATTTTCAATAACCGCTAGAAGACTCCAGTGCCTTGTTGATAAAATAAAAGCAGGAGTAAATATAAATGATCAACGTGGCAAACATACTAATTGTCCCAAAAAACTCATGATAACATATGCAGATAAGATATGAGAACATATTAGGTCATTTCCGCAGCAAGAAAATCATTATAGCAGAAATGCTTCTTCTAAAAGTTGCTTTCCACCCGATTTAACCCATTTAAGGCCACCGTCCTTTTAAAAGACCTCGCTACAGAGATGCCTGTAACTTAATTATTTTGCTAGTTATTAAGAGATGGCGTGCTGTGTCGTTTAAAAAGAAGCCATTTTATTAAAAAAAAAATTTACAATTGTTTTATGAATCTGGTGTTTACTGCAGAATTTTTGAGCTTACCTGAAAGACTGTTTATAGTTTCCAAACATGACTGATAGAAGGCGAGTAAAATATATTGTTTAGATCTCTTAATTTCAAAGATATTTTATGTATGTATTTAAAATGCCTTTAATATTATATGTAAGGAGTTATATAATAGAAAAGCTATTATTATTTTTGTATATTGGTCGTCAAAGTTTGGTGTTTTTTTATAAAGAACGGTGGCGTTTTTCGTTATACTAAGTACGAATATTTTTTTAGGTATTGGACAAAACCTTTGACTCTAAGTGAGTTGATGGATGAGATAGAAAATCTGTCAGATAATGAACTTCCTGATGAAATAATTATTTTTCCACCCAAAGATGGGGAAGAGACTGACGAGGACAACGGTGATGAAGATGCTGTGGAAATAAGTAACTTGCCAGGAAATCAACTACGAGTAGAGGCAGAGATAGTCATAAATGATCCAAAAAACCCATACCAAATCCGATATAAATGAAGATAAAGACAACATCCCTTTGTCGCACTCTAAAAAGAATACGTCAAAGTCTAAAAAACAAGTAGCTCCTACAGTAAATGTGAAAGAACAGAAGAGCAAACGCCGTAAAAACTATCGATAGACCAAGAGAGATATACATAGCAAGATTTCAAGATGGAGTATAATAGAAGGTCCAAAAAACATCATTTCCCCGGTAGATACTTTTTTCCTATTTTTTGATGATACAATTATACAGATGCTTGTTGAATTTTCAAATATGTACGCCAATTTACATAACCGTGAAGGCGATATTACAACTAATGAAATTAAATGTTTTATTGGGATTTTATTATATAGTGGATATATAAGTGTTCCTAGGCGAGATATGTACTGGGAAAAATCCCCTGATTCTACTCACGACCTTGTGGCTAATTCAATGTCTCGAAACCGTTTCAGATTTATCGTACAGAATATTCATTGCTGTGACAATGCAAAATTAGATACACATGACAAATTTTCAAAGGTTCGACCACTGATTGATGTAATGAATCAAAAATTTCTCGATTTAGCACCACAAGAAGAACACCACAGCTTGGATGAGTCAGTGGTTCCGTATTATGGAAAACATCAAACATCAAACAACAAAAGCAGTTTATCCGTGGTAAACCTATCAGATGGGGATATAAGTTTTGGATGGGGACTACTAGGCTAGGTTATGTGGAGTGGTTTGATTCATATCAGGGATCTTCATCCACTATTCAAGATAAATATAAACTTCTTGGTTTGGGACCTAGTGTTGTCTTACAATTTGTTGATGCCCTAGAAGTAAAGGCTTCCAAATTACCCTATGATATATATTTTGACAACTATTTTACCACGCTGCTCCTTTTGGAAGAACTTACATCAACGGGATGTAAAGGAACAGGTACAATAAGAGAAAATCGCCTAGGTAAAGATTGTGACATTGAGGGTTCAGACATACTGAAAAAGAAAGAAAGGGGTTCGTTTGACTACTGCACTGCAGAGGAAAGTGAAATAGTAGTTTGCAAATGGAATGACAATAATATTGTTTTCATAATATCCAATCGCAACCAAATATATCCAACTAAGCAAGTACAACGGTATTCTCAAAAAGAAAAAAAGAAGGTGCTTGTTGATCATATGTTGATAATATTATAAAACAGTATAATGAAAACATGGGTGGCGTCGATCGGGCAGATGAAAATATCAGCTACTACGGAGTAGCCATCCGTGGCAAGAAATGGTATTTTCCATAATAAGCCACATAGTGGATCTAGTAGAACAAAATGCCTGGCAACTCCATAGAATTAGTGGTGGTAAAATGGACCATTTACAGCATCGTCGCACAATTACAGTAGGCATTCTTGAATCTTTTAAAAAGCCAACAAAAAGAGAACCCAGCAAACCTTCAGCAAATTTGCATCGTCACTCAAGATACGATCGGATGGACCACCCTATTGTCTATAAGGACACTCAAACTCGTTGTGCTGCTTGTCACAAAAAATGTAATTTTTGCTGCAATAAATATAATGTAGCACTACATCCAAAACAATGTTTTTATAAATATCATACAAATTAGATATTTAAGATTTTTTATCTTAATTTGTTAAAATAATTAAAATAAAAAACTTTGTTTTAAAATTTTGGTACTTTTATTTATTTTTTTATTCACAATCAGTGATTTTGCCACCGGGCTTTTAAAAGGACACCCTTTTTTGAAAAATATATTGTATTTTTTCCAAAATTTCTTCCATACTTTATTTCTGTCAACCTTAATAAGCCCAAAAATTAAATATCTCATCAATATAAGACAATAAAAGTTTCGGACCTTAAATGGGTTAATCATCTCAAAAATGTACAGATTATTTTTAAAAATGTACCCTGATACAAAAATTTCTCTATGAACCTACTACGACATTTTTAAAAGTAAATTCAACTTGCGTTTGGACTTCCCAGATCAGATACTTGTTAATATTGTGATAAGCTATTTATTAAACTTTCTTCTGCTAGCGATAAGTGTGAAAGAAAGAAAATAGAAATTGAAAGTAAAATTCATCATATGCGAGTGGAAGCAGGTTACAAAACATTAAGACAAGATACTGAAATTGCAAAAGCAAATGATGAGTATGTCGTTTTATGTACTAATTTGCAACAAGTTCTTTTTTGCCCTATTCTAACTCATTCATCAATTTTCTACCAGCGACAACTTTCTTTGTATAACTACGCTATTCATAATATGGGCAGTAATACTACTACAATGATGCTGTAGAACGAAGTAATGGCGCATCAGCATTGCTACTTTATATAACTGAAAACTTCAATCGTCTTGATCCAGGCCAAGAAATAAAACTTGTTATTTGGTCAGATGGATGTGTCGGCCAAAATAACAATTTTAAAGTCAACAAGTAACATTCAAATTTATAATCTAAAATCTTAACCATGCTAAACGAAACCAAATAATCTATTTTACTTACCGGTAAGTTGATAGACGTCACCAGGTTTTAACTCCTGTCCATCTTTGAACCACCTTAAGAGAGGCGTAGGAGATCCCACAACTTTACATTCAAATGACACCAATCCTTCTTCTGTTAATACAGCCTTCAATGTATCCATAAATTTCGGTTTTCGGAAATGTTTCGGTACTGGAAAATATCAAATTTTTAATAAATTGTCTAAGAAAAAATTCGTTAGCGAAAATGAATGAATAATTTTAAATTTTTGAACTAAAAAAATGAATGTATAATATAGTACATATATTAAAGTATAAGTGGATATTGAGGTCTGTTTTAAAGACCAGTTATCCACGAATACTTAACGATATTTTTTTTATTGGTACACTTTACAATCATGTATTATAACTACAAAAAATTGAAATAAGAGCTAATAATGTAAATTCGTTGAATTTGTAATGTACATCAGTTTTCCTTTCGTTATTATGGAAATGAGAAAAACAAAAATTAATTTGCAATCTCTCACATATTTGCAATACGCTACAGCGTACTTTAAATTAGCAAAATGGGGTACCAATTACAAAAATACTTACTGATCATGTCGACGTTACAAGTCGAGATGGAAACGACGCCAGTATCACTGGTAGCGACGCATTTCCATTCTCCTTGATCAACAGCTTCGGTAGGTTTTACTTCTATCATATACCCTCCAATACCATCTGCCATTTGCTTGTACCGACTTCCTGGTGTTTGATCGTCGATTCTTCCTTCGGAATTATACCATTGGATCGACTTTGGCCATGGAGGTACAGACACTAATAAAGAAGAACACAAAGAAGTAAATTGTTAGTTATATTTTAAATAAAAATGTTAAACTATTATTACTGATGAACAAGGGGATACTTCGAAAAAAAAAAAGTTTGTATTGGCGAATAATCAAAAGTTGAAACTTATAGTTATGAGTTTTCCTCTGCACGCTACGATCTACTGTAAAGTGGATTGCATAAGGATCGATAGGTCATGGCATCTTCCGGTAGATAGAGTGGTCAATAAAGACGTGTAAAAATTAAATGTATTTTTTCTTAATTAGCATCATATATTTATATTCAGTTTGAAATGACTAAATGAAATTATAACACTAGCAGAAGAACAAAAAGGATTTAGATCGGAAAAATCATACACCGACGCTATATTTATAATGAAGCACGTGCAAGAGAAATCATTAGAATACAACAAACCGGCATATCTATGTTTCGTGGACCTTAAGAAGGCATTTGACCGGGTTAAATTAAAGGACTTTATCCACTTATTGTACGCAAGAGAGATACCTCTAGGAATAATCAAAACAATCAAAAATATCTACCAAAAGAACACAGTAAAAGTAAAAGTGGAAGCAGAACTAACCGACCCTATTGAAGAGGCAATGGGATGAGACAGGGAGATTTCCTGAGTCCTTTATTGTTCAACCTGATTATGGATAAAATAATAAAAAAGTAAGAACTAAAAAAGGATACCAAATGGGAGAAAAACGACTTAAAATAATCTGGTATGTAGATGACACAATACTACTCTCTCAAAGTGAAGACGATTTACAACGTATGCTGCGCCAATTTTAAATAACCGCCAGAAAATTTAACGTGTTAATTTCTCCAAAAAAGACAAAATGCATGGTTACAACAGTAAATTTACTAAGATGTAAATTGGAGCTGGGAGGTCAAATAATAGAACAAGTGATGGAGTTTAAATATGTAGGTATCACATTGTCTAGCTACGGAAAGCTCGAAACCAAAGTGGAAGATCAAGTAAATAGAGCAAACAGAGTCGCAGGCTGCCTAAATGAAACAATATGGAGAAATAAAAATATCGGGAAAGAAACGAAAGGCAGAATTTACAAAATAGTCATCAGACCAATAATGACATACGCGGCAGAAACAAGACCTGACACAAAGAGGACAAAAAGGATGTTAGAAACAGCAGAGATGAAAACACTTAGAAAAATTAATGGTAAGACACTATGGAACAGAGCTAGAAGTACAGATATACGACGTAGATGCAAGGCGGAGAACATCAAGAACTGGGTAAGAAATAGAAGAGTAGAATGGAACGATCATATAAGTCGAATGAAAACAAATACAGTAGTAAAGACGACAAGAGACGGTTCCCCAATAGAGAGACGATTAGTAAGAAGATCACGAAAACGATGGAACGCCAACTTACTGGAGACATTGAAAAACACACAGAACCATGTCTAGCTACAAAGAAGAAGGAAAAGAGAAGATATTTATATCATTCATTCATTGCTTAGTGACTATCATAACATGGCGCAGTCAGTAGGATGATAGTAAATTGAAAGTCAGTCAGTAGTTTGATAATAAATTGGAATAAATGTATTTAGAAATTCACTTGAAGTCTATAGTATAGCAGCAAGGTGTGAAGAAAAATCACAGAAAATTCAGGCAGCAGCTTTTCTTCATTTCATTGAGTAATATGTCTTGGACCACTTTGAATTGAGCTCGAATTTAATAGCAGAAGCAAAACAGAGTTATGATTTGTTGGTTGAAATATTTGAGGAACCGAATTTGTTCCACTGAGTAATTTATCAGTAGATTCATATAAATTTAATAGAAGAGAGTGGAACAAGATTTAGTTGATATGAAAAGTGATAATATAGGTGATAAATATATAACTAGAAGTGGTAGATTTATTTAAACCACAATATTTAGAAGACTAGATAAGATATGTTAGGTTAGATTGGTTCATTATTGTCAATATTAAGTAGGACCAAATTGTATTTAAATTTTAAGAGGGAAGGTGTTATGAGTTGGCTTGTACACACTTCGCTCCAGTGTTAAGTGGGTTGCATAAGAAGCGCCAGCTCATAACTCCTTCCGGTAGAGATAGCGTGGTTACAAAAGACGTAAAAAGATTAAATTTGGTTTAATAATTGCTGTAAGGCTAGAGATAGAGAAGGCTAGGAGTGCATTCAATAACATGGCCAAACTCTTTAAAAGCCACAATCTTAATCTGGAGATAAAAGTAAGGCTCCTACGATGTTATATCTTCTCAATATTGTATTACGGAGTTGAATCCTGGACACTAACTGAAGCAATGGAGAAAAAACTTGAAGCCTTCGAGATGTGGCTATACAGGCGAATTCTAAGGATATCATGGACAGACAAGATAACCAACGAGACCGTATTACGAAGAGTAAGCAAAGAAAGAGAGGTGATGTATACCATTAAAAGGAGAAAGTTGGAATATCTCGGACATATAATGAGAAACAGCACTAAATACAGATTACTGAAGGTAATCCTACAGGGTAAAGTATTCGGAAAGCGAGGAATTGGGAGAAGGAGAATATCATGGTTAAAGAACCTGAGGAAATGGTTTTCCACAACAACAACGAATCTATTTAAAGCATCAGTCAATAAAATAATTATAGCCAGAATGATTGCCAATATTCGGAACGAATAGGCACTGAAAGAAGAAGAATTGCTGTAAAAGTAAAACACCTTTTTGACGCAGTGGGCCTAGAATAAAATGTTGTTGCATCATTAACACTATGGGATAAAGGAGATAGGACACCATTGTGAGCAGCTCGGCGGTGACCAATAGGGAGCTGAAGAATTTAAAAGTAAGTTCGAGTAGCTTTAATTTATCTGAGCGCGCAGATTTGGAAATGTGTTTTAACTTAAACATTAGCAAGTAAAGGTAAAGCATGGGGCATAAATCCAGCAAAGAACAGATCACGATTATATCCTACAGCAACTTTACAGGAAACAAATGATTTTAATGGCGGTTAATAAGGCGAAAAACCATAAATCTTTTAAGGGTACTAGAACAGATTACTACCTACAGATTACTTCAACTAAAAGAAAAGGTAGATGGAAGAAAAAGGGTTCTGAGTGGTTTGAATTTAAATTTGTACCACAAAAATCTATGTTGTTGATTGACAGTGCCATTCAACCTCAGGGATAAATGGAATTTAACCTCAAAAAATAACACGTCACATAAATGTGGGCATTTTAGTTTCACATTTTTCTCTATACAAAGTAACAAAGTACCTACTTTTACATATAATACATAAACAAATTTTTATTTTTGGTATAGTTGATAATATAAATACTCACCTTGGCAGCTGAGTAAGATTGAATCTCCTATTTTTATCGATTCGTTTTGTAAGTCTCGGGAAAATATAGGTGGAGGCCCGGTCGGCAAACTAAAAGAAATTATGCTTTATAATAATAGTAAAAACAGATCAGTCATCGCGATCATAAGATCGTTTCAATCAGGAGAAGATTGAGTTTAACAATATTAGTTTTGAATACCATCGTACCGACTGCTTATTCTATAAAATATATTATTAATCTGGTCGTAAAATCTAGCAGAATCAAGACAAATCTGATCCAAAATGTTAGGTATTATGTAGCAATTTATATTTTAAATCCTTAAATTTTAATCGCATTTATATATATATATATATATATATATATATATATATATATATATATATATATATATATATATATATATATATATACATAATTCTTCCAAACGCATCCAGAACCCAGTGGAATACATCGAATCGTCGATCGAACGCGTAGTATATTCGATCAGGAGCATAGCAAGGGCTTGGCGTAACAATATTAACCCATTTGATCCCACTGTACTCGTCTAAGTACAGCAGCAAAAATGGCCTAGTAGTGACACATCTGGTAAAAAAGTGGTACTCCACGTGTATGTCCGATTCTATTAGGAAATGTTCTACTAGATTTTCACAAATAATACCCTAGGTGGCGCTCTTCTAATTTTTGCCGCAGTAATTATAAGCTAACTTCCATTTCTGTTGGATCATTGAAGTGTTTGTTATTTTGTGATTTTGAAATTATTTATCATTTTTTTAACTTTTATTGTTGTAAGGGTAAGTACTAGTAATGTTTATTTATTCAGTATAAGATTTTTTTATTATTGTTGTTTTTATGTTACAAAATAAACCTGTACTCATCTGAGTACAGTGGGTCTGTATGAGATCAAAATTATTATATGGTTTTTTATTGTTTCGGGTTCAATATTGGTATTGGAATGGATTTTCAAGAATTGCCGCCTATTAGTCCCATTGGGTTTTATGGAAAACGTTATAGAACTCTTGCTTTAGCTTCAGATGACCTAGCGAGTTCCACTCATAAATATGTATCGGTGGTAGTTATTTCTCCTGAGACTATCAAACTGACAATGGGGACATACATGAGGATGATCTTCAGACTCAAAGCTTTCCGAATGACGTTAACAGAGAAATAGAGGTTCATTACATGAGTGATGACTCTGATAACGACGAAGAAGACAATCTTCCTCTTGCCATTAGAAGAGAAACTTTACTGAAGGGTCAAAACAAAACCAAGAAATATGACTGGAAAGAAGAAATTACTGATATTAGTATGACATCTAGAAGGTTACGAGGGTCGTCTGGATAATATGAAAGAACAAATCAGAGGTAAATCTATAGAAATATTGGAGAAATTTTTCGACAATGAAATTATTGAAGATATTACACAGCAGACAAATTTATATGCCGCTCAAAATAATAATCATCAATTTCATGTAACGCAGAAAGAGATAAAGATATTTCTGGCTATTTTACTTTTAACTGGATACAATAGATTGCCACTAGAGTGCAACTATTGGTGTTTAGATGAGGATCTTCAGGTTCCCCTCGTGACTAATGCAATTTCAAGGAACCGTTTTCAAGAAATTAAAAAATACCTACATTTGGCAAATAATTCGCAAATTGATACAAGAGACAGAATGTATAAGGTGAGGCCTCTCATGAACAAACTAAATAAAAAATTTCAACAATTTGGCATATTTCACAAAGACTTATCAATTGATGAAGCAATGATAAAGTATTTTGGGCATCACTCATCTAAACAGTTCATAAGGAGAAAGCCAGTAAGATTTGGGTACAAGGACTGGATGCTTTGTAGTTCAACTGGTTATTGCTACAATTTTGACACATATTTGTTGCCTTTAGGATCACAAGTTGTTCTAAAAATGCTTGATGTAGTTGATGTGCCTACTAACCACGAATAATTTTTTGACAATTATTCTACTAGTTACAATTTGATGGAAACTTTATAAAAGAGAAGGGCTTTAGGGCAACAGGCAGAGCAAGAGAAAATCGTATAAAAAAATGTCCTTTATCACCTTTTGCTGTAATGAAAAAGAAGAATCGTGGATATTTCGAATATCGCTTTAACAAAACAAGTCTACTACTTTTTGTAAAATGGAAGGACAACAATGTGGTCACAATGGCATCAAATTACAATAGTATTGAACCACTTTCAAACGTTGGACAGATTCGATTGTAGTTATAAGGATCGAATTGTTTTGTAATGCCCCTTTGTCCAATTCTTCTCGATCAACGATGGTAATACAATAAAATGTTGAAGTCGTGGTGTAAAAATTATAGTTTTATTGACAGCTACTGATAATTACACTCTACTGTTGGTTAGGTAACTTTCTACAATAGACTGCCCTCAAATGAGCTCATATCCCCAATTTATAATTTCACAAATAATATATACCTCAGCACAGAGGTTAATGCTTTTATCATACTAACAAACTTTGAACTATGAGCTTACAATACACTTTAATCTAGGCCATTATTGCAACACTTAGGAAGTTCAATTAGAAAAATATTATTTGCAATTTATTTAGTGCAGGTTTGCAGGTGAATGGACTTTAATTATTAAAATATTACTCGATATAGTTTTACAATGTCTCAATTGTACACGGTGAAACTATAAAAGGTTAAGAAGTTAAGAATAATGTGAGATTACAAATTAAGGGATTAATTTGTGATTGAACAATTGTGAATCGTTGGTGTGCTGCTGCCAAACGAAAAATTGATGTAACCCAACCAAAACTTTTCTCATCATACAATGCTTCAATGGGCGGTGTTGATCTCTTTGACCAATCGGTTAATAACTACCGAGTCAGTATACAAGGTAAAAAATGGTGGTGGCCGATTTTTACCCACATGCTAAACTCAGCCCTTGTTAACTTGTGGAGGTTACAAACATAGATAAATAATATAATATGTTACAAATATTTGCTGAAAATAAAGAAATGGACCTTTTGGCTTTTCAACGAGATGTAGTACGTCATTATTTAAGAAGTTTTGGGAAATCTACTTATTCTAGAAAACGACTAGCAGGATCTGTAGTCTAAAAATGGATAGAAGCGGTCATTTTCCAAAGAAAATAGATAAACAATTTCGATGTCGCTTATGTCATCAAAGAGTACGTTGGATTTGTATAAAGTGTGAAGTTACTCTGTGTATTGAACGTGATTGTTTTGTACAATTTCATACTAGTTAGATTATAATACAGGATATAGGCTATGGCTCCAAGAGCGACAGATTGTCGCTAGCAGTAGCAGTAAAATTACGGCGGCAGTAAAGCAGTAAAATCATGGCTCCACGAGCGACAGTTTACAGCGCGCATATCGCCGCGTTTTGGTCTTGTAGTGGCTCCATGAGCGTTAATATGACGCAGCTACGATCAGTGGTATCTTGTCCGTTTATATAATGTCCGTGTATATAGCAGATAAAATAAATAAATAAGTAAAATAAATTCACACCGATAATACAATAATATTGTATGGATAATATATCATTTTAACAAAAAGTTGCTTTAATATTGGCATTGTGCCGTCGTGTTAACGTAGGGTTAAAAAACAACGGAAATGATGGATTAACCCTGTGCTAGTGCCTAGACAGACAGAGGGAATTTTTTTTCTTTTACACAATAAATTAAAAGAATATCCTGACAAGCTTTTTGAATATTACAGGATGTCAGTGTCTTCTTTTAATTTTTTATTATGTGAAATAGAAGATGGCATACGAAAACAGGATACATCAATGCGTGATAGCCTAAGCCCAGAAGAAAAATTTGCAATTACCTACCTTAAAGTAAGATTTCAAATTACATATTTTATAATCCTATATATGTATCTACCTAAAAATAAAAAAAAAACAAAATATTTAACTATTTAACTTTCATTAGAATAAAAAGGGGCTGCCACCACTTCTTACCTCTGCGTATTCTGTAATTAGCTACTGAATTATCAAGTAGATCGACTTTTATTATTCATTTATCATATTGGGTTGATGTAATGAATCTTCCTTTTCCAATATCTAACTTGCTTTTTTATGTTACAATAATTTAAAAAATTCTTATGCGACATACAATCTGCTTTGTTGCATTCTTTTATTTATGAATCACGCCAAGCTATGTATCGAAAACGAAACATTAGTACTGAAGGATAATACAATTTTACTATAAAAAATAATTATTAAAATTTTATTTATATGACATGATTAGACAACCACTTATATAGAAATGAATCACCAGTTCGAAGAAGGAAATCCAAAAAATAGATTTTCGGGAAATCAATAAAAACTGTTTATTTTCTCTATTCAACTTTTCTTGTTTCATAATGGCATCTATTATAAAGTACAGTTTGATACGGTTAATTGGGATTGAAAAAAAAAATCCATTGATTTTTGTTATCTAGAAAACCGATAAAGAAAATATTGGATTTATTTCTTTCTTAGAACTTATAATTTTTTGTTATGATTTGAGACACAAAATTGTATGACAAAACTTTAAAGTAATTTATAAAAACGAAGAAACAACTTAACAAACACAGAGAAATAAACAAACAAGAACAAAAATATCTGATTAAATGGCAGTTACCGCTACAAGCGACAAATTACTGCTAGTGGAGCCACAAACGCGCTGCAAATTACTGCTAAAAAATAGGTCCGGATCTATTCGAACGCGACACGACCTTGACGACGCCTCTCGGTCTCGAAACGAAGCGACAATCTACAGCGCGTGAAGCCACTCAGTATCACTGCTGTTGTTTTCATTTATAAAGCTACATTTTACTGCTACTGCTAGCATCAATCTGTCGCTCGTGGAGCCATAGCCATACCCAAGTATGTACCTATATTGTAAGAAAATAAACTAATTTCATTTTTATACAATGTTTTATATTTTTGACTCCCGATCAGCTCATTGTACTTTAAATTTAATTTTTTATGTCAAATAACAATGAATTGTTACTATTTAACCCAGATCCAACAAGGACATTCAAACAAATCTTGTATTATCGAAAAAAAATGTCGTGGGATCAAACGGGTTAAACAAAATTGCCGCAGAAACTACTACTAAAGACGGAAATAGTGGTATTGAAGTTGCTAAGTCGATTTTACAAAGACTTGCTACCAGAAGATACGTGTATACAAAGATATAGGAATTAAAAGATAGTGAAACCGAAAACAAATAATGCATATAGATGAAATGAAAAGGCTTAAATGGATAAGTGATAGGTAAGTATTAAAATCTATAAATTTAATTAAATAATAATAGATTAAGTACCAACCTTTCAACTGGTTTAAGTGATCCCTCTCTGCTGTCCACCACGTGCACTTTGGAGCTTGAAACGGCCTTCCCCATACAATTGACCGCTTCGCAGACATACACCCCCAACGACGTTGGATCGTTGGGGTTGGCAGTCAAAGCAAAGACGTCTCCGGCGTGTATTTCCTTTCCATCCTTATACCAGCGAAGTGTAGGAGTCGGTACTCCCACAACCTTGCACTCCAACGATACGGTTCCCTGTTCCGTGAGAAGAGCTCGTAGTTCTTCCAGGAACTCGGGCGCTTTGTAAGTTTTTGGTACTAAAAAAATACAAAAGTATTTATCCGCTAATTGAGGGCTTTCATTCGACACATTAATTGATCGTAAGTGACGATACTATTTATATTACTCTAAGTATAGTATAATAAGAAACTTCTTGTAATATAGGAAGTTTAGACTTACCGAGTACGTTGAGATGGCACGAGCTGGACGCTTGTCCCGACTGGTTTTGAGCCGTACAGGTCCATCTTCCTATGTCTTTTATTGTGACTGGAGCAACGTCGACGCAATGAAAACTGCCTTCGTTGACAAATCTATATCTCTCTCCTTCGTTAATTCTTAACTCATTTTTCAGCCATTCGATCTAAAATAAAAAGCAAATCAAAAATTAAACCAAGAAGTATGAGATGATATATTGGTTGAAAGTCCGATACGTTAAGTGTAGACACGATAAGTGTATGAAACAGAATTCTCTATGGAAGTAGTATTTTATTATCTTGTACAGAAGGTGAAGTACGTTCTGTGACACCAAGAGGTGACGCCATATATGTAACGTTGCTCAGGGATAAATTGTCAGCACTGATAACCAAGGACTGTTCGTAGGTTACAGTCTCATCTCCTCTTTTTTAGAATCTGGGCATGGATATCATATCCTGCGGCAGATATCATATCCTGGGCTATGTGAATTGAATTGCTAATTTTAGCACATCGAAAATTTTAAGTTACAATCACAAATATAATGCAATAGGACTGTAGCCATATAATGGACATCAAATGCAGTACTAAATATATTCCCTAGAAAACAAAAATCACAAAATTTGCCAAAGGGAGGAATTTTAAATGTATAAGGTCCTCCAAACCTAAATGTTTTAAATTTAAATCTGGTGACTGCGATAATACTCGACTAGAGGAATAGGTTAATATTAATCAGACTGTTGGAAAAATGTGGGATTTAAAATCGGACATATAATATTGTATTTGTAACATGGTGGCTGAGTGAGCAATAGCAAATGCATCAGAAGTATAATGGCCATAATTGCAGAAAAAATTGCAATCCTTAAATTAAGCAAGGTGCAAATACTTGCTTGATTTGGAATTACAGGAGCTCTTAGAGAAAAACCAATAGCAACTGTGGAGACACTACTGGACATTCCTCTCTTGCACATAGTTGTAATGGGTTGGTGAGAATAGGATATTGTATACTACTAAATCTGAATCACATCATAGTTAGATCAGTAGCATTGTATATGGAGTACGACAAGGTTCAGTATTGAATCCTTCACTTTTCATTTTCTTTATAAATAATATCACAAATTTAAAAATCGATGAAAAATATTTTCTCTTAAAATCCACAAGGTAACTAAATTCCTGTAGCTAACTGTATGCCATGTATCACAAATTTTAAATAAATTTTTTGTTTTCTTTTGACTGATGATATCAGTATTACCAGGAGCAACTCTAATATTGCAACTTTTCATGTAACTATAACCTCTGATCTACTTACAATAAAAACCTGGTCCGACTCTAACTTACTATCTTTTAATGTGGATGAGACAGTAGCATTATCCTATAAAGAAGCTCTTTAAATATTGCTTCTTAATAACAGCCAGATCAGTATCGTTGAATCTGTAACATTTCTTAATATTTTTATAGAAAGCAACCTTAAATTATCCCTTTACATCAATTTGTTAAGTAAGAAACTAGCATCAGCCTGCTATGGAATAAGATCTTTTTCGAAGGAAATCAATTTAGCATCTTCCACAATATTATATTTTTCTTTATTTGAGCTTATCTTTGACATGGTCTTCCTTTTTTGGGTTCAAGTACACCTGCCCAATCTGATGTGATTTTTAAATTACAAAAAAGAGCAATACGGTATCTGTTTGGCCTCAGAAGAACAACACATTGAAGAAGCTACTTCAAAAATCGCTTCCCTCTTTATATATTTTAGAAACTGCTTAATTCGTAAATACCTAAATGTTTTTCCAGCAAGACCTAATCATGACTACTCCACCAGAAATTTAACCTTTGATGTTTGAAATATAAACTATACAACCATTTCCCTTTACAACTAAAGTATTTTTATCTATATTTGGGTACCATATGGAGCAACTTCAACTTTTAGTTCATAAGGTTTTATTATGCAATTTGAAATTTATTTAAATTTTGAAATGGGTTGTTTATTTTATCTATTATTTTGTAATATTAACAATTTATGCAACTTAAGTAAATTGTAATTGTTATTGTTATTTTTTGACCTCTTGTAAGCTTTGTTCATAAAATTGTACAATTTTCAGTGACAATGAAGCATATATCTATCTATTTCACTAAATAATGTGAGTTACAGGTGACATTGTAGGAGCTATTGTAGAAGAGTCGATCACTTATGATGACAGAGTGATGATCTAGAAAGAGCTTATTTTTCTTGTTAAGTGTCCTCTCCTCGATGGAGGTTGGCTATTACAAACTCTTCTATATTTTCAGCTGTTCTTATTAGCTGTTCAAAATTTAGCCTTGTCTATTGTCGAATGTTCCTTAGCCACGATAGTCTTTCCCTTTCTAGTCCTCCCTTTCCCTCCATCTTCTCTTTTAATATTAGTTATTAGAGCAGATTGGTACTTGTTATTTCTCAGTATGTGGCCTAGGTATGATGTTTTTTTAACTTTTACTGCGTTGAAAGGTGGTGTTGCTAGACTTTCAGCCAATGCTCCCCCAGGTGGCGATTAGGGTAAGACCTCTCAGATATAGGTTGTACTGAGCAAATGAAATATCCGAGGTGCACCAAAAGTAGCACGCAATGTATCACCAAGAGTGGGCTGCTGCAAATAGCGTTTGTGTCCAGAGAATCGGCTAAAATACAAACCAGACAAGGCAACGGGAAACCACTTTGGTAAATATTTTCCGAGAAAAACTACAATAAAAGCACTACAGAGAGCCAATAAAAGTTAAGTACTCATATAAGTAGTCTGTTCGGCATTTTCAAGTAAAATAAATATATAAAGTTCCAGAAGAAGTTAAAGAGACTTTGTAAATAAATACATCGAACAAGGAGGCTTAGAGAATAATCTTTTTATACTATATATAAAAGCAGAATAAACTTGTAAATTGACTCACCGTTAATTCAGAGCTGCTTCTGATCTCTACCAAGAACCTCGTTCTGGTTCCAACTTTGACTGATAAATCGTTAAGTCTTCTTAAGAAAGCTGGAGGTTCATCGCCGTCTTCGTATACTCCTACTCTCAATTCGACATCTCTAGAAACAGAACCTAGAGGTGATGTCGCCGTGATCGTGTACAGACCGGCGTCATCTCTGTGGACGTTGTCCAATGCCAGTTGGATGGTGTTGTTGTTAATCCTAAGTTGTCTTCTTCGTTCTGGTACGATAGGTGCTCCTCCATCTTTAGACCTAAACAAAAAGAGAAGATATTATAAGCGTTTTATATTGTAGATAAAAACGTTGAAAAATAGTTAAATGTATAGATATGGTTCTTTTCGTAGCATTCTTTTAGTTGTAAAATCTTGTGTTTAGGCATGTCGTGAACCATTGTATAAAATCTGACACAAATTTGACAGTAAAAGTTGCTGTTAGAAATATAGTAGATTGGTCAGATTTCTAGGTTTTGAAAGTTCTGCTTTAAGATATAGTGTGGCGGCTGATTTTTTTGATAATTAAACATGTAATTAGAAATATTTAGTTATTCCTTAGGTATATACTAATAAAGTAGGACATATCGTATGTACTAAAACTAAATTTGGCAATTTTTTTATTTACGTTTCAAAGAAGAAATATGTGGGTTATCTAAGATGGTGTTCAACCACATTTTTTCTTATTGGTGCGAAATTATTTGAACTATCTGAATTCAATTTGAAGCAATGAAACAGTTTCCTTATAGATGGACAGGGCGAGGAAGTGTTTCCATGGCCTGCTCGGAATCCTGATTTTAATCCCTTAGATTTTTATTTTTTATTTTAGGGTATATATATGAAGACACTTGTGTATAATCAAAAAATTAATACCAACCCGACAAGAATTATGGTAAAAAAGAGAGAATGCCGCAAATTTTATTAGAAATCAACATATTTCTGGTTAGGAGAAATTTTTCTGGTAGAATTCAAAAATGTATTGCAGAGAATGGAGGCCACTTTGAAAATTTATTAAATTTATTTATAGTTACAGTAGTCTAAATAAATATTTTTTCAATACTTTTGCTTATGTAATCATCATTTTATTAACAAGCTCGATCCGAAAACTTACCAAGAAAAATTGTTTTAGTATAATAAAAGTCATAGTTTGAAATACTTTGAAATGGAATTTACTAATCTACTAAATTGTAAATCACCGAAGTGAACAAATTCACCCTTTAAACCCACGCAAAAATGGTTTCGGGAAAAAATATTTTGAACTATGAGAATGCAGTAAGGGTAGAGTTGATAAGTTAATTCAAAGAACATCGCCCTAATCATATCGATTACGTAGTGGATGGAATGACCCGCGCTCTTGGTGTTACTGTTTTAAGACTTCCACCATATCACTGAGAATTAAAACCGATTGAGCTAATCTGGGCACAAACAAAGGATTATGTGGCATGTCATAATGTAACTTTTAAAATTGAAGATATGAAGCGTCTGCTAAATACTGCTATTGATGAGATTACGCCATTAAAATGGCAGAATGCTATTTCACATGTATGGAAGGACAACAGTCGTGATAGCAAGAGTAATGATAGTCTCCCTTAAATAGACATAGCTCTGAAAATTATTAAATGTAAGTACTAGTATAAGCAAAAATATTATAACATATTATTAGTTCTAATGAATCTAATCGAAACGATATTCTACAATTAACGAATAGAATCTGCAATAACATGATCTATTATTTTTACTGTAAAAAAACTATAAAAAAAAGGACTCACAGCATCAAAAATATTTAAAATTGGTTATTTCTCAAGCACCAAATTTTTTCATTTGATTGGGCTATGTTAATATTCCTGTTTCATACTGTAGCCTGTTTCAATAAAACGAGCGGTTCCAATTTATGTAAATATATTTATTTATAAGTATACAGTTCGAAAGTATCTTAACAACTAAACTAACCTAATATCAGCGCAGCTTATATATACAAGTTGTTATGTACTAGAATAATCTGGAGTAGTCCATCTCTATTCTTCCCGTTCAGAAGCGCATAGAAGACAGGTGCTATTGAGAACTCCAACGATTGAATATTCTAGATTTATCCTTCTAAGAATTGTGGCACGTACCGGAGATGGGCTATTTCGTTACACTGCTCCCTTCTTAGATCGGAACGTCCCGATCAGAAACTTTACATGAAGGCCCAGTATGGCGAAATCTACAGGACTCTCCAGCTCTGCATAAACTTCTCAGAAAGAAATAATAGTCTACGGTCTTTGAATGACACGATCTCATCGGGTTAATGCAACACACAGTAATTCGGACATCGGGTTCTCGGAAGATCACTTCAAGCATGCTTCTGACAATCTTTCAATTCAGATTTTCTAGTGCATGATCCATCTTGGGTTAGGCCAAATTCTTGATATTATAATTGCACACGATTTTCTTTAAAATGAGTTAGAGCACGCCATATATCCTCGTGGCTTGACTTGTCTGTATACGACTTCCTGGTCACCATGTACAACAAAGCTCAAGGACCGTCTTCTAATCTCAGTACTCTTCCAACTTTAGGTTGCTGATTTTTAACTCGTCCAAACGACCGAACTTCTTATAGAATACGGACGAGATTCCTTTAGTCATCTCAAGATCTTTGGCAACACAGTGGGCTAGAGAGACGTTATGCGGAACACTAAAAAGATCCTGCTGAACTTCTGTGGTCACGCCGAATGTAGTACTCTTTCTCTATACGTAATATGACATTAATTCGTTAAATCTTGGTCGCCGATCATCCATGATCTCATGTTGAAGGGTTCGTGCTTCTTCTATTTTATTTAAGCCAGCACAACGTGCAAGACGATTTGTGTGAACTACTTTTGGTTTACCTTTCGGCAACTTGTTAATTCGGTATATTACGTCATTTATTCTCTTTTTAAATTTCATACGGACCTTTCCATTGTCTTTGCAATTTAGGAGACAAACCTCGACGACATTGTGGATTATAAAGCCAAACAAGATCACCTACTTCATAGCTTTCATTCTTGCATCGAGAATTATATTGATTTTTCATTCTGTCACTGGCTAACTGTATGTGTTGTCGGGCAAGTTCATGAATGTCGTTCATTCTTAACTTCATGCGGTCGACATATTCTTCGCTTGCAACATATTCTTCAGAAGGTATGCAGTCAAACTCTAGGTCGCAGGGGAACTTCACGACCTAACATCAGGCAGGTTCGAGTCTGGCCTGTAGTTCTATTCACGGCCGAGCGGTAGGCCAATAGGAATAAATTAATGTGCTGGACCCAATCTTTTTGATGTTGTGATGATTCATGAATGTCGTTCATTCTTAACTTCAGGCGGTCGACATATTCTTTGCTTGCAACATATTCTTCGGAAGGTCTGCAGCCAAACTCTAGGTCGCAGGTCAAACGAACTTCACGACCTAACATCAGGCAGGTTGGAGTCTGGCCTGTAGTTTCATTCACAGCCGAGCGATAGGCCATTAGGAATAAATGAATGTGCTGGTCCCAATCTCTTTAATGTTCTGGTACAACTTTGGACAGGTGTTTACCCATCGTTCGGTTCATCCTCTCGACCATTACATCTGATTGCAGATGCAAAGGTGTTGTTCTGATCTTATTGACACCAATCAATTTACAAACGTTTTGGAAACGGGTTGACTCGAAGTTTCACCCTTGGTCGGAGTGGATCTCCAAGGGAATACCAAATCGGCTATAGAATTATTTAACAAGTACTTCTGCAACGGTAGCAGCTTCTTGATTTGATATCGCATAGGCCTCAGTCCATTTCGTAAAATAATCCATGGCTACCACGATATATTTATTTCCATCATTCGTCTCTGGAAATGGATCTGCGATGTCGATTGCTACTCTTTCCATAGGACTACCAACATTGTACTGTTTCATAGATGCCCTCTTTTTACCAACTGGATCATTACTGGTTGCACACAGTTCACATTTCCGGCACCATCTTCTTACATCATCTTTACAGTTCACTCAATAGAACCGTTCTCGAACCTTTTGCAGAGTCTTCGTAATATCAAAGTGTCCACCTGATGCACTGTCATGCAACTGACGCAATACTTCTGACACTTTACTTTTAGGTACAATCAACTAAAGTTTAAATTATGTGCCATCATCGTTCTCAAAGGTTCTATACAGAAGATCATCTTTTAGTACTAGGCAAATTCATTGGCTCCAGTTAGACTTGACTTCTGGACTACATGCACTAATGTCTTGCCAAGAAGGTCTTTCACTTCAACGCATCCAATCCAATACTCTTTTTATACATGTATCATCTGCTTGAGCGTCTTTTAACTGTTGAGGCTGCCATTGATCATTAATGACGGTGGTTCGTCTCACGGGGCAAAGTCGTTCTCCTAATTTAAGACAGTGATTACAGTTTTCACTGCATAGCCGTCTTGGCTGAGCATCAGCATTTGAATGACTTTTTTCAGCCTGCTGTTCGATATGTTCTAGCTATTTGACATTTGTATTATTTTCTTGCAATTTACGGCGAATGTGACCTACGTTGCCATCATTCCAACATCTAGTTTCTCGTCTCTTCGGCATCGTGTTACGCACTACTTTCCGTACGATTTCCTCCAGACGTATATCGTTTTCTTCGTCGCTTTCTTCAGAGGTTCGTACCCGATAGCTCCATGAAGATTGACTAGCTGTTTCGTGTTCCAAGGTAATGGCGAGCGCTTCATCTAAAACTATCGGTCTTGCTAGTCGTAAAGCTGTTTGTAGTTCACTGTCTCTTAACCCATTGATGAAGGTATCTACAGCAATTTCTTCCAATATGTTGTCTGGTGCCTCCAGATAAGCCAACAGCGCTACGACCAACATCTGCTTCAAATTATTGCAAACTCTCACTTGTTAGTTGAATTCTACTTCTTATTTGTACTTTGTAAACTTGTTGTAGATGGGCATATCCGTAACGTTTATCTAGCTGAGTGAACAAGTTCTGGTAACATTTTTCTTGGCCTTTAGGATTCGATCTTCGGATATCCGCAGCATCACCTCGTAAAGCAGCAGTCAAGGAAACAGCCTTTGATTTTTAAGCTATAGTTTCATTTAATATTTGCCCGACTATAGTTAAAGTATCCTTAGATGTGTAAACCGTTTGTTAAGTTTGAACAAAAAATATTGGAACAATGGACTAAAACCATTTCAGAATATTTGTGATAAAATACTCTGTATCTCGGTAAGGAGGAATGTTTTAGTTAAGTGATTCAGGTTATATCTTCATATTTTGTGCTAAGGTTTCTCTAGTTACTATATGTACAATTCTTAATGAAACACCCTGTATCAAGTCACTATAGTTTTACACAAGTTAATATACTACAGGGGATACAGACAGCGGAGCAGAAAATGTTATGTTAAAAAATCAAAGTTAATAAACTAGAAGTGCCGTAATCATGCACTAAATCAATTACAAATACATCCTGTAAGCAAATAACTATAGCTATTATCATCACTAACTATAGACTGGATTGCTGCCAAACTCTACTGTTCGGTTTTTAAAACAAATTTAATAGAACTTCATGTTTAATGATTAATAAATATTTTAATAATCATTCGACATACTAAAACAACTCTTATAATAGACTTCACATTTTCCATACGATTTAAGTACGTGAAACAAATCACTAAAGTTTTATTAGAACATTCCGAGTCCGGGTTTATTACAATTAAAATTTCAACCAAAAATAATATTTGACTTTTTGCACGATCAATTCCAGTGAACAACATTTACGTAATCAGGCCCGTTCCTAGGGTAGTGAGCGCCTGCGTGCAGGATTTTTTGTGCGCCTCCATATTATGTTTTTAAGATACCTATATCATAACATGTTCTTGTGATATGACTGAAAATACGATATGAATGTAAAAAGAAAAATAAAACGAACCATGTTGGAAAAAAGGTTTTATTTTCAAAATTAAATGAAGAAAAAAGGTCATTTTAAAACAATATTATTATGTAAGTTAACAGTAAGAAAGAAAACCCTCAATTCGCAAATTATTAAGGCAAGAATTGTAAATTTTTCTTTGTTATATAATTTAAAATATCTATCGAATCCGAAATTTTGCTAGAGTCTGTGAGTGGGTTAAGAACTTTGTATGACAGAATTTCATTATGCAAATCAAGACCATCAATATCTTTGCATACGTTTCCTTCATGTTAAATTTGTAAAGTTAAATCCAAATCCATACATGATCTTTTAATCACATCAGAATCTAGATTTTGAAAATTACCCAAAAATCCAAATAAATCGTGGCACTTATCTATTCCCCCAAAGCGTCTTTGTAGGGATTGAATTGTTGTTTCCAAAATTTGAAAATAAAAACTGATCTTAAATTTTTGTTTTGGATCGAATACTGTTTCATCTGTACCTTCATACGAAAATTGAAGCTTCGTCTTTCTTTGTCTTAATAATGGAAATGTTTACTCTACATCACTTTTTTTCTGCTTCTGCTACAGCCTCATTCATGAAAATCTCGAAATGTTTGTCTGACCTTTTTTCAGTGAAATAAATAATAAGATTTTTTATTTCTGCATGGCATTCATTTAAAGTTGTATTTGGATTCTGGACCATTTTACTTACTATATTAACTTTTGTTAACACATCATGCCAAATTATAATAGAAAAAAATGAATTTGAACGTTTTAATTTTGTCTTATAGTGACCTTGCTGAATGTTTCGTGTTCATATCTCTTGTATTATCTTCCACCAAATCATGTAAACTTTTACAAATTTCGAGGAATTGAAACCTAAGAGGGCGAATGGCTTTGACTCTGCTTTCCTATCGTGTTTCACTTACTGATTTTAAAGTTAAGTTTGGTACATTCCTTTTTAAAATGTCCCATCTGTAGGGTGAAGCAGAAAAAAAATTGAACAACTCCTGAATAATTGAAAAAAAACCTACAGTCTCATACGAAATTTTAGCTGCATCATTGACACTTAAATTAAAAGTGTGAGCTGAACAAAGCAAAAACATTGCTCTGGGATTAATTTTTAGAATTTGAGCTTGAAGGCCCACATGCTTGCCAGACATATTTGCCCCATTGCCATATTTGCCCCATTTGCCCCATATCATCAAGGTTTATTTTAAATTTTGATAATATTTCTTCTTTTAAAAAATTGAAGAGCCGTTCTCCTGTAGTATTTAAAACTTTGAAAAAACCCAGAAAGTGTTCTCTAATTTCGACTTCATATGGAGAACAATAAACGAAGCGAATTATGACCGTCAGCTGCTCAACATGGCTAGCATCTGGAGATTCATCCAAAATAATTGAGTAATATTTTGCTGTTCTGAGGCAACTCAGAATTTCTTTCTGAATATTTCTTGACAATAAATGAATTAATTCATTTTGGAAGTGATTGCTCAGGTAATGAGCCATATTTCGGCACAACCCTTTAGACATTCGAATATTGCTCAGGTGTTCCATCATAATTGGATCGAATTTAGCAATCTTCTTCTTCTTAAGGTGCCATGCATTTCTGCGTAGGCGTCCACCGTACATCGTCTTGTCAGGTGAGATGTTAAATATTCTGGATTAAATAATTTTGTTTTTAGCAGCATTGCGAAGCATTTCATAGCTGTGGATTCCTGTCCATTGTCGAATATTGCGCAGCCATGACATTTTTTTACGTCCGAGACCTCTCCTACCCTCTATTTTCCCTTCGAGTATCAGTTGCTGAAAAGTGTATCGTTCTCCTCGTATAATGTGCCCCAAGTAAGCAATCATTTCAACTAATTTCAAAAAATTGCCATTATTAGTCTCAAAGATTCGTACTGTCACCCCTAAAAGCTAAATTTTGGCCAGCTAAATACTGCACAATACAAATCATTCTTTTCATTATTTCACGCCATCGCTGTTTTTCAATTTCATAATATTTTTGTTGCTTTTATCAATAGTACATTCTTTACTACCCCTAGATTAGGGATATTGTGGAAGAAATTGCAAAAATGAAATGGCGCTGGGCAGGTCACGTAGCCCGATATAATGACAACAGGTGGACACGGAGAATTCTAGAATGGAGACCAAGGACGACAACAAGAAGCACGGGAAGACCTCAAAAAAGATGGGTAGATGACATAAGAACAGTGGCAGGCAAACAGTGGATTAGATTGGCGCAAGATAGAGAAAGATGGAAGCAATTGGGAGAGACCTACATTCAGGAGTGGATGGAAAATGGTTGACAAAGAGACATTCTTTACTCAAACGCGGCGAGCGGCATTAGACGTCGCGTCGTGTGCTGACACTAATAAAATTGTAGGGTGCTAATTTTATTAGAAATTTTGGTATTATAATAGGGAATAGCAATAGGATGAAGTGATTGCTTTAGCGCTTACCGGGAAAATACTAAACACTGACTTTTTTTGTTTTAGAAGTGAGAATATTTTTGTAATGGTACCCAAATATTTGGCGCCTGCGTGCGGGGCATTCATTGTATACCCGCCAGGAACGGCCCTGTACATAATAATAAAACAAATACGTAGAATCACACTGCCAAGCTTAGGAAAAGTGCAGTAAGTAACAGTAGTACGATTTTGAGAAAACTCCACTTGTAGTTTAGAAGAAAGCTGTAATTTTCAATATGGTGATATTTCAGTTGTTAATTGTTTATTTTTTAAGTAAATTTATGTTAAATACAAATAAATTTTTTTATTCTATAATTCTAATTTTTAATGCAAAAAAAGTTGAAAATACAAAATGATGTACATACGGCAGTCTTCCTTAGTAATGTGAACGGCTATATTTGCCGTATGCACTGCTTTATATTTTTAATAGTTTGTTGAAATAACACTGCATTTAGTTATTTTTTAATCTATTAATTTTATAAGATATAAGACGACAGCAACTATCCTTGAACTACATTGCAAAGATATCATCCCAGAAACAGCATCCTGTATTTTTCCACATCTGCAACCCTGGACTTCCTCCTAACAATAAGACCAAAAACTCTACACCCGTCATAAAAAGAATAAAGCTCACAACTTTCGATATGAATCATCTCAATGTATCGCTAAATATAAATGCAAACTATTCCCCATGGACAAGCCACCCATTAACTATTGACGTAACACTTACCAAGTATCCCAAATCAACTACAAATTCCACAATAATTAAATCTCTATTCATGGAAATTTTAGACCACTATCCTAATTATTTTCAAATCTTTACCGATGCCGCTAAAACTCTTACTGCCTACTACTGTAAAGAAAATTCTTATAGCACATCGATACCAACCAACTGCAGTATACTAACAGATGAGGCTACAGCTATTTTGGAAGCCCTAATCTTCTTCGAAAAGAGTAGAACGATGAAGTGCATTATCGTAACACACTTATTAAATGCATTACTGCAACTAAAACAAATATACACCAACAACCCTATTATACAGAGTAAAAAAAACGAACTAGAAAATTTTCGATCATTAGGAAAGGAAGCGGCTTTTATTTGGGCACCTTCACATACAGGTATTTACGGGAATAAAAAAGCAGACCAACTGGCTAACAAAAGTCGAATGAACTTAAAACATTCTGCAAAATTGAAGACATATCCGTACACCTATCTAAAAAACCTGGTTAAAATCCACTGTATTAATACTTGGCAAAATTATTGGGAAAAATTAGGTACTAAATTAAATGTACAAAAATAACTGATGTCCTGGAACTCCTTTAAACAGAAGAATCCAAGTCATTATTAATTGTTTAAGAATTGGTCATACTGCCTTAACACACAAATACCTAATAACAAAAGAACCACTACCTATCTGCTCCAGCTGCTCTAACCCACTGACTGTGAAACACATCCTGCTTGATTGTCCTCAATTCAAGGAAAAAAGAAGATCCCACGGATTCACTGATGATGATCTTAAGACAGTTCTCACCAAAAAAATTTCGACAGTGTTAAGCTATTTAAAAGACATCAAGTTATTCAATTTTATTTAATGTAATATTTCATGTATTCATGTATTTGCTATATCCACTAATAACGCTGCGCGGTTGATGTGGTTTTGTGTTTAAATAAAAAAATCTTAATATAACCTTTGATTGACATTAATAAACAATATTCAGTTTTATAGTGTATTTTTATGTATGAGAGAGTAATAAAACAATAAATTATGTATGCAAATCCCTAAACTGTTGATACGGGTGACTCAATGAAAAACAGATATTTGTCAACAAGTTTACAGAAGTATATAGGAAAACAATTTTAAATTGAGTATGACCACCAGGTATAAAGGTTGGAGCAGAATAGAATACAATAGTTGTGAGGGTTACTAATCCCTAAATAAGGTTGCCAGTGTCGGAGTGATGGAGGTTAACAGGTACTAATGAATTTGCAAGAAATGTAAGATGTTTATTTTATTGGTTATATATAACCAATAAAAGTTTAATAAGTACCTACCTATTTGCAAAATAAAGTTTAATTCTTTAGATAAAATAAAACGTTTTATTTTATCTGAAATGAGTGCATTCCACGAAGTAAGGGTTTCAACAATCAAACATTTAATTCTTTAATTCCAGAAATCTACGACAGTAATTGACTAGATAATTACCTTCTAAACTTATTCCACAGAAAATGTGATAGTGGGTTTTTCCATTTTGTAGGAAGGTCCAAGTGGCGTATTCAAAATTCTTAACAGTTCACTAAAAGTAGGTACTTCAGTTGCAAGGTGCAGTTTATTGTGTATACTAGTGTTATGGAAAATTTGGAAGTGCCGTGTAAACGCCGAAAAATTGGTCCTTTAGCAGTTAATGAAAAAACATTAATATTTAATTGTTTTAAATCATTTACAGACAAACGTTTATGTGAAAGTGTTGATGAGACCGTTGAGTTAGTTAGCATTACACTTGGTGTTGGGAAATCTACGATTTACAGAGTTATTAAAGAAGAGAAATGTGGTAGTTTTCAAATGCCACGTAATGCTCCAGGGAAACCAAAATTTCAAATAGAATATCATTTTAAAGAAGGACTTCGACGGAAAGTGCATGAATTCTTCTTTAGACAAGAATTTCCAACATTGAATAAAGTTCTTGTCTCAGTTCGAGATGATAAGGATTACCCAGAAATGAGTCGAAGTACGTTATGGAAACTTTTAAAAGAAATAGGCTTCCGCTGGAAAAAGAATCCCAGAAAGTCTATTTTATTAGAAAGAAGCGATATTGTCATATGGAGAAGACATTTTCTAAGAACCATAAAGGAAATGAGAAACCAAAAAAGAAAAATATTTTATCTTGATGAAACATGGATCAACGAGGGTCATACACCAAATAAATTTTGGCAGGATGAAACTGTTACAAGTCAAAGGCACGCTTTTGTAAATAACTTATCTACTGGTTTAAACCCACCATCAGGAAAGGAACGCAGGCTGATAATAGTACACATTGGCAGTTCAAACGGTGTTGTTGAAGGTGGTTTATTAACTTTTGAATCAACTCGTACCGGTGACTACCATGAAGACATGAACGCTGATGTCTTTCAAGAATGGTTCGAACAAATGATAGATCTTCTTCCTAAGAACTGTGTAATAGTAATGGATAATGCAAGTTATCACTCCAGACTTATAGAAGGACTGCCCACAACCAAGTGGTTAAAAAAAGACTTGCAGAATTGGCTGGGTTCAAAAAATATTACGTACCATCCCGGATCTATAAGAAAGGAACTTTATTCGTTGTGTGCCCTTCATAAAGAAAAATTTTAAAAATACGAAATTGATGAAATTGCCAAAAATCGTGGAATGACAGTACTTAGATCCCCACCATATCATTGTGAATTAAACCCGATTGAACTGGTATGGGCACAGATAAAGAGTGAAGTTTCAAGAAAAAATACCACTTTTAAAATTCATGATGTTAAACAGTTGTTTTTGGAGGCCGTAAATAATGTAAAACCTGAAAACTGGGAAAAGGCAGTAAATCACACTATTAAAGAAGAGGAAAAAATGTGGAAGCTGGACAATATTACTGATAAAATGATCGAGCCAGTTATTATAAATCTTGGTTCTGAAAGTTCATCTTCTGAATCTGATTTATATTTGTAACAAGTAGCTGTAAGTTTTATATTAATATTTTTATTCATCTATTTAACATACCTTAGACGGTTTTAAAAACTCTTTTTCTCTTTTGTAATTTTTAAAAATTAAAAAAAATGTGAATTTTTTAAAACCCTTTTTAATGTAGGCCAGTCAGTTCTAATATAGTGTGTGATAAAAGAGGTCACTTTTGTTTACATACACATAACACTTTATAACACTGAAATAATTCATTTATTTTTTACAATTATTCAAAGTAATTTTTCAATTAATCTTGAGCACGCCCATGGAGTGGTCGGAGGTACCAGTTAAAATTATGCTAATTACTCTCTCGTTCATAAAAATAAACTATAGGAATGGATTAACTTAACATATTTTCTGAATTTCGTTTGAATTGAACGTTCATTTTTATGAACGTCATAATAAGTTCAGTCTTTTGGCTGAGATGTATAAATGTTTTCGATTTTCGGGCAGTACTTCGTGTAATGACTGAAGGATATTTTTCTTCTTAGCTTCTGGAAATCCACATGGAGCAGTGTGATGGCTGGGCAGTTTAATCCCATTCATTGATTTTTTGTAAGAAGTCCAGTTGTTTGTAGGGGCTCATTACATCATGGTTTGTCTTGCACAACCAATGGTACAGTAACAGTAACTGCCTCGTTCAGCTTTAATATTAACCATGTCACTTAAGTACAAACGTAATGTTGATTTTAGCTTTTGTAGGGACACAAAATTGGACCAGTGGTAGAAATCAAAATGTTGCATTTTGTATACATTGACATTTACAAATCTAGATTTTTTCACTGCATCAACAAAGTCTTTAAAATCATAATCTTTTGTTTGAGCCTTTAGTGATTGCTCTACTTTATGGTGAAAACTGCCTGTACTCATATATAAAATAGTTTAAAACTATTTCATTAGCTACAATGTCATCAGAGTTTATTATATACACTAAAAATGTGTAAATGCACCAATTTTTGTTTTGGGAAGAGCATCTCTGTGTTGTTTTAAAAATATATATACTCGTTTTCATCGCTGTTGGCGTGAGCCTGAAATAAGCTACTACGGAATTTTTAATATTCGTCTCTCTCTGATACACAGATGCGTAATTCAATTGTGCGAGTCACGTTCGTCATGGTAAAGTGCGATGAGAAGGGAATGAAGAGATCACTCACGTCTCCCAGTATTGTAGCAATAACACCGATGCGTTTGGCCGATACGGTGTCGATGATAAGTTCGGCCTCTTTACGAATACAGATAGCTGGCAGTGGCGTGATTTTTTTAACATGCTACCCTGATCTGTGCAGGTTTGAAGTAGCTGATGAAATAGTTTTTATAAGTAAACAGTTTTTAAATAATTAATAGTTTAAGCTCTTACTGTGTGGAATTCCATTACATAAAATAATACTCTCGACACCTTAAAAATTCCAGTTTATTATAAATTAACTCTCTCTCTTCCGATACCCATTGCAATAATGACTTGTGGCATTGTTCTTGAATGAGCTGGCTAATAGGTTTATAATTGTAGCAATTACCATTGATATTTTATGTTGTTTTAGTCGATTTTAGTCAGTCATTGTTGGAATTTGTTCTGAACAGTTTTACTTATTATTTTTTGTTGTGAATAACTAATTGTTCTATTTAATAAAAAAAATGCCGGGAAAAACGATAACAGGAGAAATGCGACAATGCGTAGTTCATTTATTGAGTATTTTAAAAAAGAAAAAGAAAACAACGGACCTTTGATTTCGTTATCATCGGTACATGAACGAGTAGCGGACGCTTTGAAAATCAGTCTTCGCACAGTGACAAGAATAAAGAGTGAATACAAGACAGGGGCAGCTCTTACTACACCAGGAGAGTCACGTAATGTACAAAAAAAAAGACTAATGATGTCAGCGATACTATAAAAGGAGAGATTAGAAATGTACTGTATGGCATGAAAGCAAAAGGAGAGCACGTTACAATTAAAGTTCTAAATACACAATTAAGAAACAAGCATCTCTATGACGGTTCTGATACAAGTTTGTGGCGTCTTATGAAAAATTGTGGGTTTTCATACAAACTAGAAAATAGTAGACGAGTGCTATGTGAGAAACCATGTATTGTCTCCAAACGACTGTATTTTTTGAGGCATTATATGAAAAAATTTTTAAGTCCAAGCCCACTTCAGTTCGTTTTTTTAGATGAAACATGGATATTCCTAAAAGGGGCATATAAACGTATTTGGCAAGATGACTGTGTGAAAAGCATCAGAAAAGGACACGAAAATACAGGTAAACGCTTTGTTGTTTTACATGCCGAAAGTAGGCAAGGATTTGTTAAAGATGCTGGATTACTGTTTTCTACGAAATCGAAGAGTGCAGACTATCATGATTCTATGGATAAAGAGCCTTTTAAAAGTGGGTCTCCGAAAAGCTGATACCAATGTTGGAGGAACCATCTCTAATTATTATGGATAATGCCTCATATCATAGCTCTTTAATAGAAAAGTTACCGAATGCCAGTTGGAAAAAATCGGACTTACAAGAATGGTTACGAGCGAAAAAAATAATTTTTGACGACGATTTGGGCAAGACAGAGCTATTGAGTCTTTGTCGCCAGAATAAACCACAAAATACCAGGTACATTATAGACGAGCTACATCAAGAACATGGGCATCAGGTTTTGAGATAGTCTCCATATCACTGTCAATATAATCCGATTGAGTTGGTCTGGGGCAGTTCTAAACAATACTATGATCGTCATATTGGAGAACATGGACGTGGAGATGAAACAGTGAAAAAAGTTTGGAGCGATGCATTAGTTGAGGCAACACCTGCAGTGTGGGCGAGTTGTGTTAACCATACTAAAAAATTAATTCAGGACGACTAGGCAAAAATGGTCACATATGATGAAAATGAAAGTAGGATTATCATCGATTTGGCGGAAGATTCCAATGATGAAGACAGTTCCAGTGAAGACGCTGACTGATTAGCTAATTAATCAAGGTCAGTACGTTGTAACAGTTCAGAATTCGCTACAGTGTTTAAAACTTAAAAAATCTGTATCATTTTTTAATTAAAGTGGGTTAAATAATTAACACCTTTTTTTGTATATTTCAAAATTCTTTTAAAATGTACTTTTCGTTATATCCTGTCCTATTGTACTGCAAGCTAGAAAAATACTTCTTCGCAATTTATACGTATATTCCGTTATTAGAAATTTAATGAAAAATAATTTATAATTTTCTTTTATAACTATTATTTCGTTTGACATGCTACATTTTGCTCCGCCACTGGAAGAGGTAAACGAATCGAGCTTAGACAAGGAAAGACAGATGAAACAACTTATTGCAAGTGTTTTTACACGCACACGCCAAGAACGATGAAAACGATTATACAACACACTAACATTGTCTTCTTTATTGCGGCCTGAAATTCCTTCATGCCACAACATGGAGTGAACTGTTTCTTTACTTGGCAACATGATAACCTTCTGCATGTTACTTGAAAAACATTACATTAGTTGATCTTTCCTCACCAGAAAATCTTTTATATGCGTGAACTTTCCATTGTTTACAAATATCACACGATATATCAAGATTTTCTTTTTTGTGGGCATGAAGAGTAAACTGCTCACATTTTTCGCACTCCTTTGCTTTCGTGTCATAGTTGTGTAGATGATATAATGCTGTTCCTTAACGATTCGCCTGTATAAATCATATGATACTTTCCCTTTAAACTCGGGAAATTTTTTGATGAATTCACTGTGCATAAGTACTACATTACCATCACCTGGAAGGTACCGCACATTTGGAGCATGCTCCTGTCTGTAATAGGAAATCATAGGATGAAATGATTCGATGTGTTCGAAGATTATGTGATGGGGTCCTTTATTTTTTGATAGCTGTCTTCCTCTCTTATCACTAGGAGGAGTTAAAGCACCTTTAGGAGTATTTGTGAGTGTGTAATGCACAAACCTGTTATTATTTTTTGTTAAAGTCTAGTTATTAAAGTCTTGTTAAAGTATGGTGAGAAAAAAACTGATACAAACATCTTGTGTAATGTTAGAGCAATCTTTTAGTTTATATTGAATAGATAGTAATCGCCTTTCTGTTTCAATGTTTTTATTTCTTCTTCGTTTAACACCAACCTTATCACATTATGTCACAATGAAATGCCTAAGTTCAGACCACGTTTCAAACCACGGTTCAGACCACCATTTCCCAAAACTGTTTGTTTATAAACTCTTTCTGCAATAAGTTTAAGTTTTTTCCTCTCTTCCAGGCTGGTTTCAAACCTTTTTCTTTTATTTGTGACAGAGGTTAATTGATTTTCTATGTCGATATTGTCAATATTTTGGTGCATTGTCATTATAATATACATTTGTTTGTTTACTATTTTCACTTGCAGTTGGCAGAAAATCAACACTAGCAGCTGGCAACCCTAAATCTTCTTCCAAGTTTATAATATCTTTGTTTTGTTGGATCACATTTGAAAATAGATTCTCAAATACTTCAGGTACATCTATAACTTGGAGGTTAGTATACGACTCTAAATAAACAGATTTACCAACTTAAAATTCTTCCAGTGGACGTGATATCAGTGTATTTACACTAAGGTCATAAACTAGAAAATGGTTGTTTATTACCTATTGAATTATGTTGTCAGGTAATCTCACAGCTCCAACATTATCTGACAATGTTACTCCTACTCTTTAGTAGAGCTGGATGGTTGAGGTCCTTCATTAGCTTCTAATAAATCACTGGAAAGACATTTTGTAAGTAAAATTAGCTCTATTTTCTCATCTTGTTTAACTCTTGTGTCAGTCTTGGTGCTTTTTAGAGCTAAGTTTACAATAAGTTTAGAAAGAGGTGACACAGTATTACACTTTGAAGCACTCATGTACCAAAACAAAAAATTAACTAAAAGTAATTTATTTACTTTATTAACCACTGCAACAAAACAAATATTGCCTTATTATAAACTAAACTGAACACAGCAAATTATTAGCAACCTCGTGTGCTACAAACATAACCTAACAATTTACAGTTAACATAAATAAAATGCAGTATGTACATCAGCTGTTTAAACAACCACTAAGCAAGATTGCAGTAATTTCAGTGTAAATGCACTATGTGCAAAGGAGTTACTGCATTATTGGTTAGTCTATTATACTTACGGCAACCTTGCTTCCTATTTTGAAACTTTTGATGAACATTCAAAAAATTCTTTTATATCTCAATCACTGTTGGAGATACGGCAATTTTGAGTAGGCCATTGAGTTCTCCATGGTTGAAATGTAGGAAACTATATATAACTCAATATTCAATATTTTTAGACACTCACGGCACTATTCGTTAGCTGGGCAGCATAGTGATTAAATGTTTACTTTGTATGAAATGAATAAATAAACAAATTATGCCTTTATTTCCAACGGTACAAGGTCTGTTCAATATACAAAGAATTACAGTAGAAAAAATATTCGGCACTTCGTCTAAAGCGAGTTAATTCTACCAATATTAAATCTGAACAATATTTACAATCCAGTATCACATATGCTCAGGTAATAACAAACAAACAACTGGATTTCTCTAGCACAATTTGACGTTTTTTGTAGTGTAAAAATTATTTTTGAAATGTGTCAAAAAATTAATTCTCATCTAGACTTTCTTAAATGTAAGATAATTTGGTTAATATTTGCAAAGATTCTTTTGACTTTATAATGTCTATGATATATATGTTTCTATTGAAATAACTAATATGTTTTTGTACACACTTATGACAAATGAAAGAATCGAAAAGGAAAGTATTTTTGAAGTGTGTAAAAAATTTAATTCCTAGCTAGGCGCTTTCTGCTTACAAGTTCATCCTCAGAGCTATTATACTCCCTAATCGAATAAAATTCTAGGAGGATAAGTCACACGAAAACGCAGTTTGTCCGGGACGATAACTCCTAGCGCCACCTAGGAAAGAAATCTGAACCACCAACTAACATTTCAACCTTAATTAATCCGTCACCGGTGTATATGTATGCAAAAAAAAAACAAAAATATTGTTTATTAAAAAGCATTAAACTGATTCAACTTTTGTCTTACATAATATTTTGGAGTATTTTTCTTTGGTTCTTTGTTAATTTTTGGTTATCCAACTTTAAAAGATTATTTGATTCTTAGGCAGTACGAAGTTCGCCTGGTTAGCTAGTAGAGGAAAGTAGCCTAATTTCGGATAGTGTCTTAATTTCGGATAGCGGTGTATCTAAAAAAGTTTCTTTATTTGCGAACAGAAACCTATACGTATGTCACGCTGAGTACCACAGAGAACATTATCTTAAATTGTTTAGGTAGTAGAGCTGCTCCCCGTTAGATGGCAGTGCCGAAACCACCAAACGTTATTGTGCAGTTTTTTTTCGGTCGTATTTCAAAGCCTATTTTTTCGTGTTTTTATTCCTGTTTGAAGTTTGATCTTTTGGCAGGGGTAAGCTAGAAACCTGTTTTATTTGATTTTGCTACTAATTTAAAGCAGATTTTAATCACATATAAATTAGAGAGCCCTAACCTTAAAAATAAAAAATCCCTAATTTCGGATAGTACAAGTCCCATAATTTCGGATATCCGAAATTAGGAACCTTAAATTGATGATCATGTTAGCATAAAAACTTTTGTTTCTTTTCAGAAGAAAATGCCAAAAACAAGTAAAAAACATAAACAATGGGATCCAGACCGAATGATACGTGCTATACGTGCCGTCAGGGAAAAGGAAATGGGGTATCTTAAAGCCTCGAAGTTATTTGCTGTTCCGAAATCAACTCTGGAAGATTATGTTAAGCAAGAAAATAAAACTCCGGAGCAGTTGGTTGCTGTTAAAATTGGAAGAAGACCAGTACTTTCTGCAGAAATGGAAGCAGATTTAGTCTCGTATTGCCTAGAAATGGACCGGCGATTTTACGGAATTGGGACCGCTGATATCAAGAGACTTGCATATCAAATAGCTTTACGAAATGGTCTTCATTATCCATTTGCCCATGCCGAATCTGCCGGTAAAAAATGGTTAAGGGGATTTATGAGGCGAAACGCAGTTTTGTCCCTTAGAAAACCACAAGGAATCTCGAAAGCCCGAATTAAGGGATTTACCCCAGAAAATGTCAGCAGATTCTATGATCTTTTAGAAACGTCAATGGAAAAAGTTAACTTCAACCCCGCAAGAGTTTATAACGTTGATGAAAGCGGCATAACAACGGTTCAGTCCAAGAATACTCGTGTTATAACATTAAAAGGAAAAAAACAGGTTGGATCTGTTACCGCGACTGAAAGAGGCGCATTAGTTACTGTTGTATTTTGTATAAATGCTGCTGGTGGGTTTGTCCCTCCATTATTCGTGTTTCCAAGAAAGAACATGAAAGTGGAATTATTAGATGGATCGCCGCCTGGCTCTATTGCAGCTTGCCATCCATCAGGTTGGATTCAGCAGCACATTTTTTCCCAATGGCTACAGCATTTCGTAGCTCACGTGAAACCATCCCGTGAAGACCCAGTGCTGCTTATTCTTGATGGTCACTACAGCCACACAAGAAATATAGATGTGATAGAAGCAGGACGTGCAAATTTCGTTACAATTTTGTGTATCCCGCCGCACAGTTCACACAAACTACAACCTCTAGATTTGTCTTTTATGTCACCATTTAAAACATATTATTCGCAACAAATTGAGATGTGGTTAAGGCAAAATCCTGGACGCACCATAAACTCGTATCAAATTTGTAAGCTTATGTGAAAAGTGATACTGCAGAAATTTCCGCGAATGGTTTTCGCAAATCTGGAATATATCCTTTTAATAAAAATAACTTTTCTGATCACGATTTTATAATGGAGAGACAAAGAGAAAGAACACCACCACCCATAAATCAAAATCATGGGGAAGTATTACCAACAAGAGGTCAGTCAAGACCAGAACCACAAAGCATTATCAAAAGAACACCTCCAAAACATAACTTAACAAATAAATCATCCAATGGAAATGCAACTGAAACTACGGCAACTATGATAAGAGCTGAGGATATTAGTCCACTGCCTTCTTGCAGTTATACCTCACAAACAAACAAACAAAAAAATCCTCGAAAAGGTTCTAGTTGGATAATAACTAGTACACCTTATAAAGATGAACTTGAACGAAGTGTAGCCGAACAAGAAAGAAAAAAGTCTTTGAAAGAAAAGAAACCAAAAATAAGCAACGAATTAAATCAAGTCAACAGAAAAAAAACTCCACGCCAAAAAAAGCAAAAGAAAAAAATTGAATCGAGTAGTAGTGACACTTCACATCCTGGTGATGACCTTATTTTGGATGATGATTCTGATATGGATGTAGACGATGAAGATGGAGACACAGAATGTATGTTTTGTGACAGTTTATATTCCGAAGATACACACGGTGAGAAGTGGATAAGGTGTATAAAGTGCTTCAAGTGGTGTCATGAGATGTGCGCCAATGCTGATAAGAAGAAAACCTATATTTGCGACTTTTGTCAAGATGTGTAACTATTCTTATGATGAACAAAATGGTGTCTTAATTTCGGATAGGGTATCCGAAATTAGGAGCCCTAAAATTTTTGACATACAAAAGCACTAATTTTATTGAACAATATTTTTTGTAAAAAAGATTTTCAATAAATTGTCTATGATAATAAAATTAGTTTCTATATTACTCTGCAAGTACTCTTGAGTAGATAAAAGTTTAAAATGTGTTATTAGGTGAAAAATATGACACTAATTGTAAATGGTATCCGAAATTAGGCTACTTTCCCTTACTAATATGTACGTATGTATAGCGTTAAAAGACCTTCTAGACTCATTGCTGGATGTATAATTTCCATCGTTTTTTATTCTTAGCTGTCAGCTTCCAATCTCTGATTCTCGCCTCTCTGACATCTTACATCACTACATCTCTCCATTTCTTTCTTGGTCTTCCTTTCTTTTCTGCCCTCAGGTACGTTCTAGTCTCCGTTTTTTTTGTCACTTTTGGTTATTTTAGAGTTAGTATACAATTGCTACACTTTTGCATTAGTTCGTCCTTTCCATTCTCCCTCTACTACTTTTCCACCAAATATTCTGCGAAGTATCTTCCTTTCCCATGCTTCCAATATGTTCTGTATCGTTTTGTTCGTAGTCTATGTCTCGGCATCGTACAGCATTGTGGGTCTAATTATAGTTTTGTATACTTGTATGTATATTTTTGTATTACGAGATATATCTTTGGCCTGGATTATTTTGCTCATGGCTCCAGCACATATGTTGCTCTTGGTCAGTCTCAGGTTGATTTAAGTTTCTTCCTTACATGTCTAATCAACAAGAGTAACTAAGTACATATTATATTTTCCCACCTTCTCGAATTCTACAACTGATCCATCCTCCACCTCCAATTTAAAGGAGCCCCTGGCGTTTACTCCTTTTTTGCTCGAGATTTTCATGTACTTGGATTTATTAATATTAACTTTCAGTCCCATTTTAGAGCTTTTCCGAATCGGTCTTTTTGTTATACTTGCCAGTTGGTTTCCATGTCTTGCAATGAGAAACATATCATCAGTGTACGCTAAGCATTGGTGCTCTTTGTATAAAAAAAGTGCCGGGCCCATTTATCCCACTATCACTTACAATTGTTTCTAGAACTATATTAAATAGCAACGTAGACAACGGGTCTCCTTGGGGAACACCCAGACTGTACCATTGCATTTACAGGACAAATGGTTTTTCTAATTGTCATTTTTAACTATTTTTTCTGGCACTTGGCATTCTTGTAGCGTTTCTATTAATTTGTTTCTGTCTATTGTATCGTAGGTGGCTTTGTAATCAATGATAAGTACTTGTGCCGAAATGTTGAAATTTATTAATTGATTAATTGAATTGAAATATTAATTGATTAGGATGTGTTTTAGCATAAAAATTTGATCGGTTGTTGATCTTCCCTTGCGAAATCCTCCACGGTATTTTCCTAGATTTCTCTCTAAGTACTATAGTTTATTTTTATGAATGAGAGAGTAATTAGCATAATTTTAACTGGTAGCTCCGACCACTCCATGGGCGTGCTCAAGATTAATTGAAAAATTACTTTGAATAATTGTAAAAAATAAATGAATTATTTCAGTGTTATAAAGTGTTATGTGTATGTAAACAAAAGTGACCTCTTTTATCACACACTATATTAGAACTGACTGGCCTACATTAAAAAGGGTTTTAAAAAATTCACATTTTTTTTAATTTTTAAAAATTACAAAAGAGAAAAAGAGTTTTTAAAACCGTCTAAGGTATGTTAAATAGATGAATAAAAATATTAATATAAAACTTACAGCTACTTGTTACAAATCCAAATCAGATTCAGAAGATGAACTTTCAGAACCAAGATTTATAATAACTGGCTCGATCATTTTATCAGTAATATTGTCCAGCTTCCACATTTTTTCCTCTTCTTTAATAGTGTGATTTACTGCCTTTTCCCAGTTTTCAGGTTTTACATTATTTACGGCCTCCAAAAACAACTGTTTAACATCATGAATTTTAAAAGTGGTATTTTTTCTTGAAACTTCACTCTTTATCTGTGCCCATACCAGTTCAATCGGGTTTAATTCACAATGATATGGTGGGGATCTAAGTACTGTCATTCCACGATTTTTGGCAATTTCATCAATTTCGTATTTTTTAAATTTTTCTTTATGAAGGGCACACAACGAATAAAGTTCCTTTCTTATAGATCCGGGATGGTACGTAATATTTTTTGAACTCAGCCAATTCTGCAAGTCTTTTTTTAACCACTTGGTTGTGGGCAGTCCTTCTATAAGTCTGGAGTGATAACTTGCATTATCCATTACTATTACACAGTTCTTAGGAAGAAGATCTATCATTTGTTCGAACCATTCTTGAAAGCCATCAGCGTTCATGTCTTCATGGTAGTCACCGGTACGAGTTGATTCAAAAGTTAATAAACCACCTTCAACAAAACCGTCTGAACTGCCAATGTGTACTATTATCAGCCTGCGTCCCTTTCCTGATGGTGGGTTTAAACCAGTAGATAAGTTATTTACAAAAGCGTGCCTTTGACTTGTAACAGTTTCATCCTGCCAAAATTTATTTGGTGTATGACCCTCGTTGATCCATGTTTCATCAAGATAAAATATTTTTCTTTTTTGGTTTCTCATTTCCTTTATGGTTCTTAGAAAATGTCTTCTCCATATGACAATATCGCTTCTTTCTAATAAAATAGACTTTCTGGGATTCTTTTTCCAGCGGAAGCCTATTTCTTTTAAAAGTTTCCATAACGTACTTCGACTCATTTCTGGGTAATCCTTATCATCTCGAACTGAGACAAGAACTTTATCCAATGTTGGAACTTCTTGTCTAAAGAAGAATTCATGCACTTTCCGTCGAAGTCCTTCTTTAAAATGATATTCTATTTGAAATTTTGGTTTCCCTGGAGCATTACGTGGCATTTGAAAACTACCACATTTCTCTTCTTTAATAACTCTGTAAATCGTAGATTTCCCAACACCAAGTGTACTGCTAACTAACTCAACGGTCTCATCAACACTTTCACATAAACGTTTGTCTGTAAATGATTTAAAACAATTAAATATTAATGTTTTTTCATTAACTGTTAGAGGACCAATTTTTCGGCGTTTACACGGCACTTCCAAATTTTCCATAACACTAGTATACACAATAAACTGCACCTTGCAACTGAAGTACCTACTTTTAGTGAACTGTTAAGAATTTTGAATACGCCACTTGGACCTTCCTACAAAATGGAAAAACCCACTATCACATTTTCTGTGGAATAAGTTTAGAAGGTAATTATCTAGTCAATTACTGTCGTAGATTCCTGGAATTAAAGAATTAAATGTTTGATTGTTGAAACCCTTACTTCGTGGAATGCACTCATTTCAGATAAAATAAAACGTTTTATTTTATCTAAAGAATTAAACTTTATTTTGCAAATAGGTAGGTACTTATTAAACTTTTATTGGTTATATATAACCAATAAAATAAACATCTTACATTTCTTGCAAATTCATTAGTACCTGTTAACCTCCATCACTCCGACACTGGCAACCTTATTTAGGGATTAGTAACCCTCACAACTATTGTATTCTATTCTGCTCCAACCTTTATACCTGGTGGTCATACTCAATTTAAAATTGTTTTCCTATATACTTCTGTAAACTTGTTGACAAATATCTGTTTTTCATTGAGTCACCCGTATCAACAGTTTAGGGATTTGCATACATAATTTATTGTTTTATTACTCTCTCATACATAAAAATACACTATAATATAAGTAACTAATTTAAGTGTTACAATGTTTAACTTTCGTCAAGTTTAGAAAGTACCTCTACTTTAGCCGGATCCCATTGGTGAAAAAATACCAAATTTTCCTTTACAAGTTAAAAAACGTTCTTTGTCAATCGATTTTTTTTCTAAACAAAACCAGTTTTCTAATCCAATTCTTATATCTCTGTACGCACATTAACTCATTTTTATTTTTTCAATGACTTTTCGGTTCGTTGTAAAACAACATATTATGTCGTCTTTTCATCAATGCCACGATTTTTGTTTTTTCTTTTCAAAACCGTTACAATATGCTTTACTTAGCAGTGTTGGCATAGCGCCACCAACAGGTGTGTCGAAACACCAGGAAAAGATAATAAAGCCGCATAGGTACCTAGTTACCCAATTCAGTTGTCGAGTTGACCGACAGAAAGAAGTTCATTGCTGCATTGAATTTACGAGTCTAAAGCGATTTGGGAAAAAATAATGGGATGGTATTTTTAAACGCGGAAAGAAAACCGACGAAGACTTCTGCTTGATAGTTATTTATAGAGATTGCACAAATGCGGTAGTTTGGAGCGACAATAAAGGCATAATTTATGAGTAGCCATAGAATAAAAAATACTTGTCGTCTTGGGTATTTCCTCATGGCAGAATACTAACAAACAATATTTTTGTTATTGGTACGATAAAAGATTAGAAAATTTTATGTGAAACGGGGTTTTTAATCTTTAGTCATCCACTTTTTTGCTCATAGGTCTTTTTCTCTCGTTTAAATTTATTGAAAAACTCGATTACACAGACGAAAAAAGCATACGTATTAGGTATATCATATTTTTATACTAAATACTTTATTTCCTTTTAGACAAACATAGTTTGTGTACAGTGGCGGACTAATGCTAAAGCGGGCACTGGGCAACATTGTAATTCCGGGCCTATTTTTCAGTTATGACATATACTTTGCATTTGGTAGTTTAGTTTCAAATCATATAGTATGTAGTTCTATTATAGTCCATTTCCATCATATTGATAGCACATTATGTATGCAAATCCCTAAACTGTTGATACGGGTGACTCAATGAAAAATAGAAATTTGTCAACAAGTTTACAGAAGTATATAGGAAAACAATTTTACATTGAGTATGACCACCAGGTATAAAGGTTGAAGCAGAATAGAATACAATAGTTTTGAGGGTTACTAATCCCTAAATAAAGTTGCCAGTGTCGGAGTGATGGAGATTAACAGGTACTAATGAATTTGCAAGAAATGTAAGATGTTTATTTTATTGGTTATATATAAAATAATTTGTGGCCGTAAAAGGGGCCGATTTGTAAAAAAAATGAATATTATTTTAATCAAATTCCATTTCAGATTCACTGCTTTCTTCAGAATCTAAGGAATCTTCAACTCCAATGTTAATTATTACCGGTTCCAGCATTGCATCAGTCATATTATCCAAATTCCACATTTTATTTTCTTCCTTGTGAGCATGACTAACAGCATTTTTCCAATTTTCTGGAGTTACTTTTGATAAGGAATGTTCTAATAATTCTTGTAAGTCTTCTAATTTAAAAGTTTTGTTGTTGCGTCCGACTTCACCCTTTACTTGAGACCATATATTTTCTATCGGATTCAGATCACAGTGGTATGGGGGTAAACGTAAAATAATTACATCACGGTTTAATGCCATTTCATCAATTATATATTTTTTATAAGCTGCTTTATGTTGCCTTACAATAGGTAATAATTCCTTTTTTGTAGAATTCTCCTTGTACTCAATTGCATGTTTATCCAACCATTCGATTATCTCTCCTTTTTTCCATGCCGTTGTTGGCAATTTTTCTGCTAGTCTTGAATGGTAACTAGCATTATCCATGACTATGACAGAATTTTTTGGAATTAAATCCAACATTTGCTCAAAATATTCTTCAAAAACGTCAGCAGTCATTTCCTCGTGGTAATCTTTGGTTGATTTTGAGACAAAACTTAATAATCCACCATTGACAAAACCGTATTCATTTCCAATATGGGTTATTATGAGTCTGCGTCCTTTTCCAACGGGAATATTGTTTATTCCAGTAGATACACCTTCGATGAATGCCTGACGGGAACTTTTCACATTTGTATCAACCCATAGATATGGTACAGTATGACCTTCATTTAGCCAAGTCTCGTCCAAATAAAAAATTGTTTTCCCTTCTTCTCGGTACTTTTTAATAGTTCTTAGATAATCTCGCCTCCAACATACAATGTAATCTTTTTCAATTAAAACGGATTTTCTTCTGTTCTTTTGCCAGCGAAATCCCATCTCTCTCAATAGTCCCCATAGTTTCTTGTTGCTTATGATTGGTAACTTTTCGTTTTCTCTAATTAATGTTTGGATTTTGTCCAATATTGGAAATTCTTTGTTAAAAAAAAATGAGTGGACGCTGTGTCTTATCATGTTTTTATGTATTTCTTCAATTTCCAAGGGTTTACTCCCTCCACTCTTCTTGGGAGATGAAACAGTTCCTCCTTTTCTTTCTTTTAGGAATCTATAAATTGTTGCTTCTCCAACCCCTGTCATATTTGAACACATGTTAACGATTTCACGAACATTACTTAAAGGGCGTTGATGTACAAGTGCATCGTGTACATTTAATATTATATATTTCTCTCTTAGACTGAAGGCACCTTTAAAACTACACTTAACCGGGATAAAACCTGTTGTCGACGTCATTTTTAAATGCAAATAACAAAATATCGACACCAAAAACGTAGGTATGTAAGACATGAACAATATACATCTACAAACTAAATGAAAGATGCAAACAATTTCTAATTTATATTATTGGCATAAGCTGTAATGTGGCATAAAAACTACTTAAACTATCATTAGTGAAGCCTTATCAGTAATTCCAGGTAATCGTTCAAAGAAGGTAATCTTTTTGTGTCAGGCGATAACTTGTATAGAAAACAATAATCACCTTTAAATTACTGTTTACATTAATTTATTTCGTGAAACATTGAATTCTCTCGTTAATCACCCGTGTATAATTAACAGTAATCGTGTGGCATATATACCGACGTTTTTTACGCACAAAAAAGGTATAGTGAGATTAGTGGACACTTATTTTACAGAAGATTTTTTAAAAGATAATGAATTGTTGACGGCATCTTAAAATATTAATTTTTTTTATTTATTTCAAAACAAGTATAGGGTGCAGTTCGAATTCGTTAGTCAAGGTGGGTGGACGTATTCGAGTTTTGTGAATTAGCTGGTGATTGTTTCTTGTAAAATATAAGAAGTGTAATTAGTTGTTAGTTTTTGGTATTGATATTTACGGAGAGCATATTAGAGTTTTTTAAAGCGTAAGTGATGTCAGAAAAAACGGGCGGCGATAAGCCGCCCGATGAAAAAAACACTGTATGTTCAGCAAATAGATATGAATAACAGTTATAGACCAGGAGATAATGGCCCATTTTATGTGTTTGTGGAACATAGAAATAAAAATTTAGGGAGACTTTTTCCAATTAAAATAGGACACTTTCTACTTAAAGATGAAATTTTAAAAAAAGATGTAATAGACATTAAACCGGTAGGAGTTAATAGGGTAAAGGTTATTTTTAATACCTTAGAAATAGCCAATAGTTTAGTTAACCACGAAGTTATATTAAAAAATGAGTTAATAGCATTTATACCTAAATTCTACACTCACAAAAAAGGAGTTGTCAGGATGGTAGATACTTTCTTTTCTGAAGAATATTTATTAACGGCTATCAAATCAAACAAACAGGTATCAAGTGTCAATCGTATGAAAAGGAAAATTATAGACTCTGATGGAAACGTAGTTTTGGTAAACAGACAAATGATAATAGTAGAATTTTTAGGAAATGAAATTCCAAAATGTATACAAATAAATTTATGCAATTTTCATGTTGAACCTTACATACAACCCGTTGTACAGTGTTTCAAATGTCTGAGATATGGCCACTCAGCTAGACAATGTAAATCAAAAAATGAGAGATGCCAAAAGTGTACAGATACAAGTCATACAAAAGAGGATTGTAAAGAAAATAATTTGTGTATTTATTGTAATAATAACGATCACCCCTTAATTTCACGTATTTGTCCTGTATATGCAAAGCAAAAGGGGATAAAACAAATTATGTCAGTTGAAAACATTTCTTTTAAAGAAGCCGAAAATATATACAATAATCCATCATATGCGAAGGTGGCTACGAATAACCGTTTCTCTATTTTAAACAACGATAACAATTTTCCAACTTTACCGAATACTTCTGGCGACAATCCATCATCTAATAGTACTTTTAAAAAACCAAAACCAGCTTCTAAAGTGAATACTGTTAAAACAATTAAACGAACACACCCAACCTCTCCTACACCAGATACGATGCCTGTAAAAAAATCTTTTAAACCTAGTCAAAAACCTAAACCCATTATACCTAACCCCTACAGAGAAGAATTTATGGACTATAAAGAGAAAACTATAATGTTAATTACCTCCTTCATAAATAAATTTCAAAAAAATTTTCAATTACCACCAAATACTCTCATGGAATCTAATATCCGGGACTTTGTAGAAAGTGCGTTTGTTCCAAGTGATCCAAATGATGCCATGGATACATATAGTGAATCAGATTCAAGTGAAAAACTATTTTACTGATTAAACTTTAAAAATGGCTAATAAACAAACAATTAAAAACCAATTAGTAATTTTGCAGTGGAATAGTAGATCAATAACATCTAATAAAAATAATTTGTTAAATTACCTTAATAAAAACCATGTTGATATTATCATACTTTCCGAAACTTGGCTTAGGTCTAATAGTAATTTTAATATTAAGGGATATAACTTCATTAAAAGGTGTCGTGATGACGGATATGGCGGAGTTGGTATATTTATCTTACAAACAATTAACTATCAAGAAAGTGAAATAATTCAAAACTTTACAAGGGGCATTGAAGTATGTGCAGTATTTATTCCAGATATAAATATTTCTTTCGTTTCAGTATACAAACCTTCAGACATAGCAGCCACAAAAAAAGATTGGTTAAACTTATTGGTACAGTTTGATATCTCTCGTACAATTTTTTGCGGCGATTTTAATGTACACCATTACAGGTGGGGCCCTATTCCAGAAGATCGCGGGGGAAAGGATTTAACAGAAGCTTTAGATTTTTTGGAACTAATTACTTTAAATGATGGATCGCCCACTAGAGTTAATCCCAATGGTAATCACTCTGCAGTTGATTTAACTCTTATCTCCCCTTTTTTGGCAGATTTGGTAAATTGGTCCGTATATCAAGACACTTTAGGTTCTGATCACTACCCTATTCAGATTCAGCTTCAAATTGCTCCCATATCTATCGAAATCAATCCGGCAACCAAGTGGAATGACGGTCGTGCCAATTGGTCAGCCTTTCAAGCATTTATTGAAAATGAAATCAGTTCAAATTTATCTCTAAAGGATTCAGATAACTGTCGAATAACAAAAAAATTATTTGAAGTTATATCTTCAGCAGCATCTGCATCCATGCCCGTTAAAAAACCTTTCATTCCTTCTGTCCCAAGGCCCTATTGGTGGGACAAAGAATGTTCTGATATAGCTGAAAGTCGCTCCCACGCACTTAAATTGTTCAGAAGACAAGGAAATATTACAAATTATCTGAATTACCAAAATATTGCAGCAAAGGCTAAACTCATTTTCAAGTTAAAACAAAAAAATAGTTGGATAACCTTTCTTAATCAACTCAATAGATCTACACCCCTTTCAAACATTTGGAATTGTGTAAAAGCTATAAGAAACAAATATCATAAACAAAAGAAACCTCCATTGCACGAAGATTTAATTGAGGATGTTCTGAATCAGCTGGCCCCGCCTTCGGTCTCTAATGTCAATGTAGACAATCAAAAAAAATTTCATTTTTGTTCTACTTCAGATACTATGTCTAAAACTTTTACCTATTCAGAGTTAATTTTGGCATTAAACCAAACCAGAAGCACGGCTCCCGGTTTGGATGGTTTCACATATAAAATTTTACACAATCTTCCAGATTCAGCTAAACAAATAATTTTAAAAATTTTTAACAACTGGTGGGTAAAACAAGATTATGCTGAGGATTTAAAAAATATTGTTATATGTTTAATTAAAAAACCATCTAAAGATCCAAAATTACCCTCATCATATCGACCTATATCGTTAATGTCTTGTCTGACTAAGACTTTTGAACGCATGATTAAGTTTCGCCTAGAACATTTTATTGAAAGCAATTCTCTCCTACCCACTACACAGTATGGATTTCGGAGAGGCCGTAGTACGATAGATGCATTGACCCATATGGTTACAGATGCACAAATATGCTTATCTGATAACAAATACATGTTATGCCTATTTGTGGACCTAAAAGGTGCATATGATGTGGTTGATTTGAGTATTTTAAAAACAAAACTGTGTAGAATGGGTATCAGCAAACAGGTATCAAATAACTTAATAAATTTGTTTCTAAACAGAAAAATTTATATTCGTGACCACAGAAATGTACTCCACGGGCCAAGAACAGTATATAACGGTTTGCCGCAGGGATCAATATTGAGTCCACTTTTATTTAATGTATACACAGCAGAGCTGCATAGTTTGATGAATGACACTATAAAAGTTATACAGTACGCGGATGATATTTGTTTCTATACTATCCATAGTTCATATGAACGATGTATTACAGATTTAGAGTATATTTTTTGCTGCATGCGTGATTGGTTACATACTATGGGTTTTAGTGTTTCACAGCAAAAGACAGCGGTTATGTGTCTTACTAGGCACAGACTTAAAACACCCGATTTATATACCATAGGTGATTTTACTATACCCGTAGTGAAAGAATATAAATATCTCGGCATTTATATAGATAATAAACTCCTATGGACCAGCCACATAAAACACATAAAGCAAAAATGTGAGAAAGGGCTCAACCTTCTGCGTGTAGTTTCGAAATATAAATGGGGTGCAGATGTTAAAATATCTCTTACTTTTTACAAGTCATACATCCGCTCAATAATGGATTATGGATGTACTATTTATGCCTCAACTAGCAAATCAAACTTATTAATCTTAGACAGAATTCAATATAAGGCAATTAAAATAAGTCTAGGAATTATGATGTCGTCACCGAATTGTGCAGTTCTCGCTGAAGCACAAGAACCGCCTTTGTGCCTTCGAAGAGAGTACTTAGCTAATAAACAGCTAATAAAGTATAGGACGTTTAGTACATTTATGGTCAAAAAAATATCAAATATAGCGGTCCAGAATCTTACAAACAAATATTGGAGAATTAAAACGTCTCCCCCTCTTGCTGATGCTTTTATTGACACTGAGAGACATAAAGAACTAATACATAGCCAAAAAAAATATCCTATTTACGAAATCGATTTTGCAGCCTTAATATTTAAACCAACCATTATAATTCCAAACTATCCAGATAATATATTTCTATCAAAATTAATTTTCAAATCTATACTCTCTAATTTAGGAGAGAATAAAATCATCATCTATACGGATGGATCAAAAAACAGATTTAAAACAGGCTGTGCATTTTTAGTTTCTAATATTAACCATGTTGAGCAATATCAAGTCCCTCATTATTTATCGATTTTCAGTGCAGAAGCTATAGCTATTAGGAAAGCTTTAGATTGGTGCGAGATGAATTTACCTTTATCTGTGGTAATTGTAACAGACTCTCTCTCAGTTTTGAACGCCATTAAAAGCCGTCCTTTTAATCATTATAATAAAAATATTCTTCTATCTATAAAAAATAGTCTATATAAACTGCAGGAGTATGGTGTACGAGTTACATTAGTCTGGGTTAGAGGTCATTCAGGGATAACTGGGAATGAAGCAGTTGATATCGCAGCTAAAAAAGCACTTGATTCAGAATTGAAAGTAAACATGTGCAACCCATCAGATCTTATTAATTTATATAAGGCTGATGTAAGGGTTAGATGGGAAACTCAGTACAGTAAATTTTCAACTACATCAGAGAACCTTTATTTTAAACTTCAACCGGTTTTACCGACGAACATTCCTTACATCAATTCGTGGGATTATAATAGATATAAGTCATCAATTATATCACGTTTAAAACTTAATCATGGTCGCTTTCCAGCACATTTGTTTAGGATTGGTATCTTAGATTCTCCGTGTTGTCCTCACTGTCCAGAAAAACCTTTAGCCGATATAAATCACCTTTTCTTAGAGTGTCAAAAATATACTGCACATACAGATATGCTGTACCAAGAACTGAAAAAGTTTGTAAGTCTACCAACTAACATTCCTACTTTATTAGCACAACAAGAGAAAGAAATATACAACCTTTTAATCAAGTTTGTTTTAGAAGCAAAAATAGATATTTAGCTCATATATGGTTAAATATGTGTATATGTATATATGTGTATATAAATATGTGTTTACAAACATTATGTAATTAGAATCCAAACCTCTGTTTTACCCCATTTGTTAATACCTCCTGCCCGTGACCTAGTCTAGTTTGTCTTAATAAAAATGTCTTGATGGGTCCCTAGACAAGAAACGAGTGGCCATGTTTTTATCCCTATCCTATCCTTAATAATAATAATAATGAAAAAAAAAAAAAAAATACAAATATTCTGTGGCAAATAGACAAGTTCTAATGCCATCCACTATCTCTACACACACACACAAGTATAGGGTGACGCCTATGGTTTTTTGACCTGTTGAGGATTTGCATACATAATGTGCTATCAATATGATGGAAAAGGACTTTAAATTATCGGATTCCAAGAAAAAAATAATATACAAATACAAAAATTAAATAAACATAATTTATTAAAACAAACAATTATATTTAAACAAATACATCCAGATTGATTAGCCTTTTTTCTTACTTTTAATTCTGAAAACTCGTCAGGTTGTTTTTTCATAATTAATAAAATTAAAATTTTGTTGGCCTCATCTGTTATTTCTGTTTTTTAAATAATTTTTCCCTCGCGCTGTTTACTTTGGTCTCTTTTTTTTTAGAACTTTTAGTTTCGCCTCTCTTGTCCGTCATTTATGCCATCAATACTTTCTTCTTAGTTCCTGTTAGTCGTATAGACTGCTCTAATATACTGTCATTAACTTTTTGTAATACTTTAAGTTCTTCTTAAATAATGCCCTGTTAGAGTATATGGTATAAACATTTTTTGGTGCACTCTACGACGTAGGCACAGTATTTCACTCGGCCCTATATATTAATTGAATAACATCGTCTCTGTTAATATCTATATATAATTAAATAACATTTTCGTGGTGAGTGTCATCTGTTTTTTAGATTTTTGGCGACGTGCCGGACCGATTGTGTGTTTGTGTCTACTCCAAAATAAAAATAGATCTACCATTATAACAGCCGCTAATCTGTGTGTTACATTAAGAAGAAAATTTTTCATGTTATTTATGTAAAATATGAATCAGAGATTTTTAAAAATTTTAATTGACCCGATTTTTTTTCCGAAGGACTCTGCACAGCCGTGACACAAAATAAAAAAGTGGATGAAATTCGGGATAATTTAATTTGAAATTAAAAATTGAAAAGTTGAAAATCGAAAAAAGTATCATGTTTTTGTACTAATAGTAAAATAAAATTTCACTATAAGCAAAATTCACGATCATAGTCTTTTCCCAATTTACCACTCCATTTCTATCGCTGAATAACCTAAATATCTCGTACTTTACAAATCACTTGATCCAGCGTTCCCGCGGACACAATCATGCTGGTGTCATCGACATACATGAATAGGTCTTTTTGGTACAGCTTATTTCAAATCAAGTGGCGAGCCCTTCCACGAAATAGTTAATCGCGCATACAATAGAATATCTATGATAAGACCCATGCAGTGGCGTTGCAATATTAAACAAATTAAATTATTTGAAATCGCTCTAATTACAAAATTATTACTTACTTAAATAATAAATGGAGTTCGATTGTACACAGATTGTTTTATAGATACCAAACTTTTTGTTTGTTATAATGCCATCTTTAATAATTGATACTCTATAAAGTTTAGTAAAAGTTAATTTCTAATTTAGTATCAGTTACCTTAAAACTGTAATTATAAAGTCATTATTAATGACTCCTTAAAGACTTGTTAAGGACATACAAAGAACTGATAAGAATCATTTCCGAGAATTTCTAGTCACTGGATTTCAAACGAGTTCGTATTTTAGTCTCATTATGTTGTCGAGTCTCAATAAGCAAGATGCTATCACTCGTATTAGAACTATTTTGTAGAATGGAGATAGTTAAGTGTAGTACGAGTAAACAGATCAGATTGACACCAGAATCCAAAGGAATAGTTTACAATGTATTTAAATATTTCCTCAAGATAATCGAACCAGTATTAAACAACGTGTGAGTAAAACTACTGGAGTATCTTTACGTACAGTAGAAAGGATCATTCAACAAGCGAGTATGTTAACAAACGCAGAGTCAAATAATACTCATTGAAGATTTTGTAGTGTGAGTTCTCTCTACAGAATTGTGAAAGATTTGGGATTTAAATTTAAGAAAACGAAAGGTAATCGACGTTTTTCAATTGAACGGAATGATATTTGTGCTCTACGCATTGAATTTTTAGACAAAATTAAATATTACAGAAGCGAAGGTAAGTCAATTGTATATGTTGATGAAACCTATGTACATGCAGGACACACTATTCCAAATAGCTGAACAGATGGCAGTGGCAAAGGATTGTTCAGAAACATTTCAAAAGGAAGTAGGTTGGTTATCGTACATGGTGGTGGGGAAATGGGTTTCATACAGAATGACCTTTTGATTTTTAAGTCAGGAGCTAAGACAGGAGATTATCATGATGATATGAATTCAGAAAATTATGAAAAATTGGATAAAAGAACAGGTAATCCCCAATTTGCCTGTTGGATCTGTTGTTGTTACTGATAATGCGTCATATCATAATGTACAAATTAATAAAGCACCCACCAGTAATTCTAAAAAAATGGATATGATATCTTGGTTGACAGAAAAAAATTTACCATTTGTAACGTCAATGTTAAAACCGCAATTTTATGAAATCATCAAACGACACAAACAAGATCCTATTTAATATCAATTTGACAAAGTGCTGCAAAAAGTAGACATGTTTCTTTAAAACTGCCGCCCTATCATCCAGACTTAAACCCTATGGAAATAGTTTGGGCGCAAATAAAAAATGAAGTTGCAAAACAAAACGTTTATTTTAGTTAGAAGACGTAAAAATGTTGGTGGATATTGCTAGTGGAGTTTCTGCCTCGTAATGAGACAATCAATGCAGCGTCTTATTGTGAGACATTGAAAAATCTGCGTCGTGAAATCCAGAACAAAAGACGTGGCAAGTTGAGTAAGGGTATAGTTTTGCTGCATGACAATGCCCGTCCACATGTGGCTAATCAGACCAAAGATCTCATCAAATCATTTAAATGGGAAACTCTAGATCATCCTCCATACAGCCCTGATCTGGCGCCCAGCGACTACCATTTGTTCCAGCACTGGAAGAAACAACTGGGCGGTCAGCGTCTTCAAGACGATAACGAAGTCAAAACATTTGTGATGCAGTGGTTAACAAGTCAGGCAGCAGAATTTTATCAGGAGGGTATTCAAAAACTGGTGCCACGTTATGACAAGTGCCTCAATATTCACGGAAATTATGTAGAAAAGTAGTCTTTTTTTAATTCCAAAACGGTACTTACTTAAAAAACACGCCTCGTATATATATATATATATATATATATATATATATATATATATATATATATATATATATATATGTTCTTCTCATGACGCCGTCTCCTTTGAAAGGTTGGCGATCCAAATGGAAATTGTAGTTCTGGAAACTGCTGCGCGAAAGATTTCTGCGGATGAGCGGTAGAACCATCTCCTCAGGTCTTTCAGCCACGAGTTCTGGCGTCTTACTACTGATCTTTTGTCCTGTACTTTTCCTTCCAGTATAACTTGAAGTAATTCATATCTTTCGCCTCTCAACACATGACCCAAGTATTGCATTTTCCTCTTTTTGATTATTCTTAGTAATTCTTTTTGTTTACACATGCGACGAAGTACCTCAACATTAGTAACTCTTTGTACCCATGGAATTCTCAACATTCGTCTATATATATACATCTCAAAGGCATTTATTCTTTTTTCTATTTCAGAGTCCATTGTCCAACTTTCACAGCCATACAGTAAGACAGAAAAAACGCAACATCTGATCATTCGGATTCTAAGCTGTAGACTAAGGTCTCATCTTGTAAAAAATGTTTTTATGCTCATGAATGTTTTCCTTCCTTGTTCGATTCTTGGTAGGATTTCTTTTTTTGGATTACACTGACTATTGATATTTGCTCCCAAATATTTTATGAAATTTACCTGTTCTATTATTTAACACTTGGCATACACCTGTACGTTTATTGGTGTCTTTGAAAATACTAAAGTTTAAGTTTTGTAAAACGTTTAGATGTAAACCGAACATTTCGCTGTGGTGAACTACCGCATTAATTATATTTTGTAGTTCTTGTGCGTTGCTTGTTATTAAGACGGTATCATCAGCCTATTTGATGTTTGTCTATGCTGATTCCGTTAATCTTAATTCCGCCTTAGACCTCGTCTAATGCTTCCTTGAATATAGACTCCGAACACAAATTAAACAGTAGCGGTGATAAGACGCAACCCTGTCTCACTCCTCGTCGGATTTGTATGTCTTCGGATAATGTGTGCTCTATTTCAATGGTTCCTGTTTCTGTTTCAATGATTCATGTTTGATGTAAGTATAGTTCTGAGATAATTCGCAAGTCTTGTTCATCAACTCCAGTTGTTCTCAGAATTTGGATCATCTTTTGATGGTTAACGCAATCAAATGCTTTTCGATAGTCAATAAAACATGCATATACATCTACATTTATGTCTCTGCATCGTTGCGTTAACACTCGCACTTCTTGTAAATTCGTGTATGGATAATTCTGAGAGAAGTTTTAAGGACATGAGACATCAAGCTTAATATTCGATATTAAGCTGATGGACATGAGACATCGCATTGTGAGGAATTCTATTTTTTGTGTGTCATATATCTTATTGAATAGTGCTGCTATTAAATCTAGGCTTTTACTTTCGTTATCTGCAATTAGTATTAGTATTTTAAAATTGATATTATGTAGACCGGTGGCTTTTCCATCTTTCTGAGATTTTACTGCGTGAATCACTTTTTCTTTGGTTATTTCTGGGCCTTTTTCATTTATTCGATTATCTGTGGATGGTGGAAAACAAGGTCTATCGTCGTCAAAAAGAGTTTGTATGTATTCTTTCCATCTCTCTAGTTTGTCTTCTGTACCCGTAATTATTTTTTTATTATCATTTTTTAATATTCTTGCTTGTCTCTTTTTGTGTCTACCTGTCATTTCTTTTACTTTTTTATGAATATTAAAGGTGTCGTATTTTTCCTGAAGTTGTTCGATTTCTAGGCATTTTGTTGACATCCAGTTTTCTTTCGCCTCCTTGCACTTTTTTCTACTGATTTTATTGATTCGCTTGTATACTATTGGGCTTGTTTTATGTTTTCGTCTTACGTCCATGAGGTCCATGATCTCTTGCGTTATCCATTCTTGTTTTTTGTTGTGTTTTATAAACCCGATGTCTTCTTTTTGTATCTTTGTTATTTTTGTTTTTAGAGCAGTCCATGTTACTTCAATGTCTGTCTGTACCAAGTTTTCGATCGTTTTTATTTCTTTCTCAAGCTCGATACTTATTTCTTTTTTCCGTTCAGGGTTCTTCAGTTGTGAGATGTCTATTTTTCTTGTCACTGTTTTCTTTTTAGCTTTGAGAAATCTTTTTAATCTAAAATCCATAATAACTGGATTGTGATCGCTATGTATATCAGCTCCAGGGTATGTTTTCGGAGATTGTATGTACTTCTTAAAAGTGTTATTGAGCAAAATGAAGTCAATTTGATTTCTAAAAATTTTGTCTTTTCTATCTGCAGGTGATTTCCATGTGTACAGCCTTCTAGGATGTTGTTTGAAGAAGGTATTGGCTATTAGCTTCGTTGAACAAAAATAGTTTTATTATCTGAATCGATAATCTTTATTTTCATGCGTCTTACATCGGTTATTTTTTGTCTTTGGTTTATATATATATATATATATATATATATATATATATATATATAATATATATATAATATATATACACTCAGGTGCAAAAAAATCGATCCATTCCTTATTTCTTATTTATTTGAAGTTGTATTATTTTAGAGACATTAAATTACGTATGTAAATTTAGGTGTACCCTCGTATACGAGAAATAAAATAATATTTTTAATATTGCTTTTTATATTTCTTAAAACAAATTGGTATTTCAGGTTTTTGTCAAAAAGGGTGTAAAGCAAGTATATATTATGCAGCTGAAATGTTGGGTGTTAGTCGATCTTCGGTTCAAAGAGCAGTTTGGCGTTTTAGCGACACCGGTAACTTCACAAGAAGACCAGGATCAGGTCGTAAAAGGGTAACATCCAAAAGAGATGATCGATTTCTGGTCTCATCATGTTTGAGAAATCGGCATCTAACTTCAGTTGAACTGGCAAATCGTCTGAGCGAAGTGAAGAATGTGGATGTAAGCAGATGGACAGTTCGTCGACGACTTGTAGAAGGTAATTTATTATCAAGAAGGCCAGCCCTATCTCCAATACTGTCCATAGAACATCGCAGAGCTCGCCTTGCTTTTGCAAGAGAACATGAAAACTAAAGTGATGCAGATTGGAGCAATGTATTGTTCTCAGATGAGTCCAGATTTTAACTTAGGTCACTAGACGGCCGAAAAAGGGTTTGGAGAAGACACGGAGAGCGATATTTTCAATGTAATATTGCGGAAAGAATAAGTTATTGGGGGGGCTCCGTTATGGTTTGAGCTGGTATCAATTCAGAAGCCCATACTGATTTAGTTATTGTAGATAGAGGTTCTATGACTGCTGCAAGATATATAACAAGTATTTTAGATCAGCGTGTGATACCTTTTGCTCCTTTTATTGGACCTAATTTTATTTTTATGGACGACAACGCGCGTACTCGCCGTGCTAGAATCGTCAACCAATATATAGAGGAGGTGGGAATTGCCCGTATGAACTGGCCAGCTTGCAGTCCCGATCTCAATCCCATAGAACATCTATGAGATATGATGGGAAGACGTCTTCGAGCACGAGTACCCCGTCCAAACAACTTGGCTGAACGTACAGCGGCTCTTTAAAAAATATGGGACCAATTGGATCAATTTGATATCCAGAGGTTAATTACCTCAATGCCTAGACGTATACAGGCTGTTATAAGGGCCCGAGGGGGAAACACTAGATATTGATTTATTATCAACGTTTTTCTTAATTTCAGAAATTTTTGAATATTTTTGGTTATTTTAGTTTTGGCGTTTGTCTCTATAAATAAATGATTTTTTTGGATAATCTGTAAAAATTATTTTAATCTAACATATACTTTTACATATATACCTGATTTAAAACTAATATCTTCAAACGTTTTCTTTTTTCAGCAAATAATACCCATGGATCGATTTTTTTGCACCTGAGTGTATAATATATATATATATATATATATATATATATATATATATATATATATATATATATATATATGTATATATATAATATATAATATATAATATATATATATATATATATATATATATATATATAATATATATATATATATATATATATATAAAATATATATATATACATATATATATATATATATATATATATATATATATATATATATATATATATATGTATATATACATTTGAACACGTCCTTCACGTTATATGTAATTTCAAACATCGAAGTCAAATAAAAAGTGTTTTTCTAATGATAAAAAACACATCTACTTAAAATTAAAATATCTATTTTATTACTATTCGTTACTAAGTATATTTCCTTCTAATAGGGTATGTAAAGTCAGACATATCATTGCTTACCCACTAGAAACGGATCCATAGCACCCTTGAGCGTGTTTTCCAGCTGAACAACTACAACAACTACTAATGTTCTGGCCCATAGCACACTTATCACAAAACAATCATTTAGATCTCGACACTACATTGTTTGTATAACAACAAATCGACCCAAACGGTTGCATCAGTACTGGCCTTCCAGAAAACTTGAAGCGAGCGAAAAACACTGAAACCGACTTATTAAAAATAGATCACCGTGTCAAGGAGAGCGAAAATAGACAAAAACATATAAAATAAAATAAACTAAAGATGCTCGATTGCAGTTTATATGAAAACAATTAGGTAATGGCAGGAAAAGGTCCTGGCATAATCGTAGCCACCTCAACGACTGATGAAAAGTTGGAAAACACTTTGGTATATCTATATGCCAAGGCGATGGGCGAGTTCGGTTGTCCTTATGATTATTTTTACCGACTGCCGTGATTCTGAACCTGTAGATGTTAATGTTAGTTAAAAATATTACTAGTCATCTGTATTATATTAAGTATACTTTAAAAAACTGTGTGATAGATTTATATTCTTGCTACGCATCTACGAGAAGAAGCTTTAAAAATGATAGAAAGCGTTGATATTTGGAAAGTGTATTAATAAAACTTTACGAGGAGAAATAAAAAAGTATAATTAAAAATTGAATTCATTTGCTAGATATATCTTAAAAATATTAATATAATCTTATCAGAATTTTTTTTTAATTTCAAAAATCTCGTGATAGTTGGAAAATTATAAATTATCAGTAGTAATATCCCTAGGACATTGATAACAGACGAGATAATTTCATGACAATCGAAAGCTCGTTCCTTGGTAACAGCACGAAGCTGAAGGCTGAGTGCTGTTACCAAGCAACGAGCTTGAGAAATTTGTCATGAAATTATGAGGCATTCATCAATGTCCGAGGGATATTCGGCGGATAATTTTTCGAAAAAAAAATCATAACTCAACATAACGAAACATTTATTTATTAAAAGTACAGTTAGTGAAAGTACAATTATTAAAATTTAAGTTAACCTTAGATTCGTTGCTGTTCGTGACATTTTGAAATTTATTTGGATGAAGTTGTCAAACTCGATCGTGTTGTCATAGGGATTGAAAATTGCACTGAATGCAATTATCAGTCTACTGTTGACATGATTGGGTGAAATTGTTCCACATGACACAAAATGACGAAATTTGAATGGTTGTTAGAACAGTCGAAAAATTATAAGTAGTAATATCCCTAGGACATTGATAACAGACGAGATAACTTCATGACAATCGAAAGCTCGTTCCTTGGTAACAGCACGAAGCCGAAGGCTGAGTTCTGTTACCAAGCAACGAGCTTGAGAAATTTGTCATGAAATTATGAGGCATTCATCAATGTCCGAGGGATATTCGGCGGATAATTTTTCGAAAAAAAAAAAAATATATATTATTCAAATATATTTGTGACTGTAGGTTGTATTTCTGGAAATTTTTTCTTTGATTAGCGCATTTATACTTTGAACATTCTCATTGCCGAAACGTGACATTTTGAAATTTATTTGGATGAAGTTGTCAAACTCGATCGTGTTGTCATAGGGATTGAAAATTGCACTGAATGCAATTATCAGTCTACTGTTGACATGATTGGGTGAAATTGTTCCACATGACACAAAATGACGAAATTTGAATGGTTGTTAGAACAGTCGAAAAATTATAAGTAGTAATATCCCTAGGACATTGATAACAGACGAGATAACTTCATGACAATCGAAAGCTCGTTCCTTGGTAACAGCACGAACCCGAAGGCTGAGTTCTGTTACCAAGCAACGAGCTTGAGAAATTTGTCATGAAATTATGAGGCATTCATCAATGTCCGAGGGATATTCGGCGGATAATTTTTCGAAAAAAAAAATATATATATTCCCCAAATATATTTGTGACTGTAGGTTGTATTTCTGGGAATTTTTTCTTTGATTAGCGCATTTATACTTTGAACATTCTCATTGCCGAAACGTGACATTTTGAAATTTATTTGGATGAAGTTGTCAAACTCGATCGTGTTGTCATAGGGATTGAAAATTGCACTGACTGCAATTATCAGTCTAATGTTGACATGATTGGGTGAAATTGTTCCACATGACACAAAATGACGAAATTTGAATGGTTGTTAGAACAGTCGAAAAATTATCACAGAAATAAATTTCAAAATAAAAAAGTCCGTCCAAGCGCGATTACATCAAACGATTTCAATAATTACTTTAGTAGCTAAACTTATTAGAAGTTCTTTTAATTCCACAAATTAAAATGTAGCCATAGTTTTTTGAAAGAGGTACAGTCTCCTTGCGACTCTTTATTTTTATTACCTGTTAGTGATATTGAAATCAGAAATGTTGTGCGTATATTGAAAAATTCACACTGCACGGATTTTTATTTCTTAAACAAAAAAATAATTGTGGAATCAATCGATATAATTATTGACAAATTAATTATACTTTATAATAATTGTATTACTGTGGGGATTTTCCCAGATGTATTAAAAGTAACAAAAGTGCTACCAGTGTTCAAAAAGGGAGCTTTAAATGAAATTGGAAATTATCGTTCCATCTCAATCATTCCCATTTTCAGAAACATTTTTGGGAGTATTCTAAATGTTCATTTTATAGAATATCTAGAAAAACACAAAATACTTCACTGTAATCAATATAGCTTTAGAAAAAAGTGTAACACTACACTTGCTATACAGAAAACTGTGAGAGATATAGTTGAAGGCTTGGAGGAAGGTCATTTTGTGTCTTTGACCTTGTGTGACTTATCCAAAGCTTTTGACTGTGTTTCGGATGAATTACTGATGGAAAAAATGCATTTTCTTAATAACAGCTATTCTAAGTTAAACATTGTCGAATATGGGGTTCCTCAATATTCGATATTAGGACTCACTTTGTTTCTTATTTATCTGAACGATTTATTTCAAAATACTTTTCCTATAAAATGTGTTTGCTTGGCATATGATACAACTCCCATTAATACTGATATTAATCAGCATAATTTAAAAACTAAATTAGATAGTGATACCCAGAAAGCAAAAAACTGGTATTTACATAATGGGCTGAAGCTAAATGAGGAGAAAAATTATACACATTCCTTAACTTTTAGACTTGTTACAAGTATATTTTTAATACACAACTTAGTTTATACGATTCCTAAAAGTAACCTTAAAATGTGCTACTTTGCACTATTCCATAGCCATCTCATCATCAGTTGGCGCTACAGCTCTTCGTGAGCCTTGGCCTGCTTCAAAACATTCTTCCATCCTTCCCTATCGAGTGTCTGTCTTCTCCAGCCCCTCACTCCAATCTCCCTCAGATCTTCCTGTACATCGTCCAGATATCTGAGTTTAGGTCGCTCCCTTCTTCTTCTTTCGACCGGTCTGTTTAGCATAGTTATTTTAGTGGGATCACTCTCATCCATCCGCATAACGTGGCCCACCCACCTTAGGCGGTTTATTTTGATGGTCTTCACAATATCTGCATCACCAAAAAGTCTATAGAGCTCAAAGTTATATCGCCTTCTCCACAGACCCTGTTCGTTTACTCCGCCATATATGGTCCTCAATACTTTTCTTTCAAAGACTCGCAGTAACTCTTCATCTCGGGTCGTCATTGCCCATGTTTCCGATCCGTATGTGAGCACTGGGCGTATTATTGTTTTATAAAGTTTGCACTTTGTTGCTATTGACATACATACTTCTCGCTCTTAGTTGAGGGCCCAGGCCAAAATAACAGCGGTTAGCCATGCATATTCTTTTTTTTTATCTCGTTGGATGTGTTATTTTTGTAGTCTACCAGTGATCCTAAGTAGCAGAATTCTTCTACCATTTCTATCATTTCGTGTTGCACCTCTAAGTTATTTTGTTGAATTCTTGATATGGCCGGCATATATTTAGTTTTCTGGATGTTAATCAGAAGTCCGATGTTTTCTGCGGCATTTTTGATACGTGTGAAAGCCTCCACTGCTTCATTTTGGGTTCTTCCAATTATGACGATATCATCAGCGTATGCCATTATTTGTATACTACGGGTATATATCGTACCTTTTAAGTTTATTCCCGAATCTCTCATAACTTTTTCTAACGCTAGGTTGAACAGCGTGCATGATAGCGCATCTCCCTGGCGCAGTCCTCTGTTGGTTTCCATAGCCATCTATAGTACGGAATAACTGTTTGGAGTAATTCTTGTCACGTAGATCGAATTTTTAAATTACAAAAAAGAGTAGTGAGGATACTTGCAAGAGCAGAGTATAGGGGACACTGTAAGCCTTTATTTCTGGATTTAGGATTATGCCACTACCTTCACTCTATATTATATAAGACTCTGATTGAAATTCATACCAACAAAGGTAAGTTTCTTAATATTGTTCCGAAGATATTTTCTTGTGGCATTTTAAAGTAATTACTATTTAAATGGGAATAAACCACAATTAAAGGTTAAAGTAAGTTTATTGACGTTTCAATTTCCACTTCGGAAATCGTTCTCAAAATACAAACATTAGTAAATTAAACAAATTTAGTTTTTTGTTACTTCTTCTAATAAAAAGATAATCAAATCAAACTTTTTTAAACATTGTTTATATTCAAAAACGGAGTGTCAAGTACAGCTTTTACACAATAATACTAGTTTGGTCAGGGTACTTGCCTATTATGACGATATTTCATGTTTTTATATATTTATTTAGTGTGTTTGTCGTTTCCAAAATTGTTAATAGTAAATATTTGTTTATGTTTAATTTCGCAAAAATTTTATATGTATATATGTAGAAATTGTCACTATTCTTTTGACTTGTCAAATACAAAACAATTTTTATATATTTTCTAAATATAGGAAAACTAGCCTCAAAACTAACTCACTTAACTCGAAGAGAAACAGCCGAAAAAGAATATCAAGATATAAAAAATTGCATTCATCAGGCGGCCAAAGAGGCATTGGGGTACGAAGAAGCTGACAAAAGAAAAAATCCTGAGTGGTGGAACAAAGAAGTAGGAAAATTAATTAAAGACAAAAAAAAAGCTTATCAAACATGGCTATCCACGAAAGACTCAGAAGACCGCAGAATTTACAGCAGACTCAACAGGGAAGCAAAGAAGGAAGTCACTAAAAGAAAAAACGAAATGTGGGAAGAGAAATGCGAAGAGATGGACCGATGCTTAGGAGGAACCAAAGTGACACAAGCTTGGAAATTCATAAAAAGTATTAGAAAAGAAAGAAAAGATGAGGGAAATATAAACCTGATTCAAAATAAAAAGTGGGAAAAATATTACGAAACGCTATTAACAGAAAGTAGGCACGAATTTATGGAAAGACCTGACCATATCTCAATGACAGAAAACTCAGAGGTGCATAAGATAAACAAAGAAGAACTGAAAAAAGAATTGAAACAAATGAAAAATGGAAAAACACCCGGGCCTGGAGACATTCCCATCGAGTTGGTGAAACATGGGCCGGATGCTCTTTTGGAAAGCTTAAAGAATATTTTTAATAAATGCTTAATTGAAGGCAAAACGATTCCAGACGATTGGAATTTGGCCCACATTAGCCCCATTTATAAAAAGGGGGACAGAAAAGAATGCGGAAATTATAGAGGCATTAGCGTAACTAGCTCGCTGGGAAGGTTATATGGTCGCATATTGAAAAGAAGAATAGAAGAGGAGTATAAAGAAATTGAAGAACAAAGCGGCTTCAGAGCAGGAAGATCGTGCGTGGACAACACATTTACCCTTCAACACGTAATTGAGAAACGAACAGCTCGAAACCTTCCTACGCATCTGGTATTTATAGATCTGGAGAAGGCTTATGATACAGTTCCTTTAAAACTCTTATTTAGTGTCTTGACGAAAACGGACCTTAGTAAAACATATCTAAAAGCAATACTGAGCATCTATAAATGTCCTCAAAGCACTGTAAAAACAGGAAATACTTTCTCAAGGGTATTTACAGTAACGAAAGGCTTGAGACAAGGATGTTGTCTTTCCCCCACCCTATTCAAAATATATATCCAAGAAGCACTGCACCAGTGGAGACAAAAATGTGCGGGAATGGGGTTGCTTAACAACCATTATCTGACAACGCTGTTCTTTGCAGATTATCAAGTACTAATTGCAAGCTGTGAAGAAGATGCAGATTATATGCTTAGAAAGCTCAAAGATGAATACGAAAAATGGGGGATGAGTATGAATATGTCTAAAACAGAATATATGCGAATAGGCAGTGAAGACGAAGACCCGGATTTGAAAATTAGACAAATGAAAAGGTGCTACGAATACAAATATTTGGGAAGTATTATCTGCAGTAAAGGAACAACGGAACGAGATATAGACTATAGAGTGCAACAAGGCAAGAAGAGTGTTCAAATTCTGAATTCGATACTTTGGTCCAACAAAGCTACTATGAGAACTAAAATGACTATCTACAAAGTAATTGTAGAGCCCATTCTTACATATGGAGCAGAATGTTGGCAAATGACAGTAAAAGGAAAGAAAAAAGTTGACACGGTTGAAATGGACTATCTGAGAAGAGCTTGCCGTATATCAAAAGTAGAACGTATACCTAATTCTGAAATTAGAAGAAAAACAGATAGAGTACATACAACTTCTGAAAGAATAGAAACTAGATAGTTCATATGGTATGGACACGTACAGACGATGGACGACAACAGATGGCCAAAAAGAGCTATGGAATACAATCCAAGTAATAGAAGGAAACGAGGAAGACCAGCCAAGTCTTGGATACAAGGTGTTATGGAAACCATATGCGGGATAGCCATATGGAAATGCGGGAAGCGGCAGAAGCTGTAGGATCCCCGCTTATATATATATATATATATATATATATATATATATATATATATATATATATTATATATATATATATATATATATATATATATATTCTAAATAAATTCTATTGTATTCTATTCTATAATCAATAACCTGAAAATCTTTAAGCTATTTTGTCAGCGGTTGCTAAACAGCATACAACATATAACATATCTGGATATAACAATACAGCGAGTGTAAGTACGTGAACTAATTCGAACTTACTTGCTAAGACCTTTCGGAATTCTTCTCCATTTGTTCTTACTTTGAAGGTATCTTCTGTTAAGTTTCTTTTTGTAAAATGTATTAATAGCATACACCGTATATGTTTTCTTGTTCCAAGAATTCCAAAAGGTTTTCTCCGCTTGTATTTTTAAATGATGGTCAACTGCCGCACACGTATTTTTCTTTTTTGTAAGTCACTTTTGTGTTGTGATATTTTCTGTTTGAGATATTGTGAAATTTGATCGATATAACAACTCTGACAATTCTAAAAAGACAACTTGTAGATATCATTAATTTTATAAAAAGTTCTTGTATCAATTTTGATATAAGTAAATTGTTTTAATATTATAGTCACAAAAGGGATGCTTTATAAATGGTAGTTTTTTATATTAAATGGATTTTCCTGTTCCGATATCAGTATGAAGGTTCGATGAATTGTGCTTCTTTCGCCGTTTATTTATATATTAGGCATTTTCACACTATTAAAAATTTCATATAGTAAATCGTTTTCGTTTAAGGCCATCAAAATAGATGGCGCTTTCTGTAGCTTACCACTTAAAAAGTGGGAAATAGCAGAACAACTTGTTGACTTTCCGTGTGGGAGTTTGAATCTACCCGATTATTCTAATAAATGCTGTCACCATTGTAGAAGACGCCTGTCTCAATATCCTTATCAATGCATCTACAATTCTTAGTTGATACTTATCCCTGCGAGCGGGGCAAGGCTTACTGGTTCCACTAGCCTGGACTGACTGGTTTCGCCCTCGCGGATTTACAAGAGGGTAGGGAGATTTTGGGAGGAAGGGGATTAAGGACTTCTCGGTCTCAGGTCCTGCAAAATGTGAGAGGCTATAGGCTTACGTTAGAAGCCGGAGCACTGCATAAGCGAAAATGTGTATCTCTTCTAGTCTCTACCTGTAACGGCCGGGAAGAACAAAAAAACAAATTTCGAGTTTACAATGTATTAAATAGACTGTATACTACAAAATATCAGTTATGACCAATAATGTTTCGATCAGGCGCGACGGGAGACGAGAAGAGACAATGCAAGGAATTAAAGGGCGGACAATTCCGTATTATTAGATATACCTTGGGTTAGTATATAGATCTTAGTTACCTTCGCGTATTTAGGCTCTAGCTAATGAATACGCCTTCAGTCCTACAGGGATTAGAGATCCGTTAGTTGAAGCACGGCGCGCTATCGCGAACTTTCGAATCTCCAGATACCGGCACTTCTCCGTCACACTATCCCGTCGAGTTAAATAGCGCGCTCACTGGCTGCGTATCGTCCGATCTCCCGTACTTCTTGCGTGGGGCGCTCTCGAGTGCCACCTTCCCACTAGTCCTCGCTGGCCCCGCTTGTTCCGTTTTTTATGAGCCCGTATTCTCAATTTTCAGTCGTAGTACCAAGGTCGAATTATTGATTTAAACTGGGTCGAGTTTTCAATCTTTGTTTAATGTAAAAATATATACATTAACTATGTTACTTACTAGCTATGAATTTATTTGTTCTTTAATCAATTTGGAATACGTAATAATTACTTAAATAATTATTACTCTTTTCTAGGCTAATTACCCCTTAATTTTTTCTTCTTTATTTCCTTGCTATGTTTACATTACACTATTCAAAGATATAGGTTATGTTAGGTTCCGTCCGGCTAGCTGAGATAAGAGTACTACCGGAGCTAGATATCCCAGCCAATCGTCAAAGGCGACCAATGGAAAGGAATGAGAGGTGGAGAGCCGTCATTTGTGGTGTCGGGTTTGTAGAAACGGACGAAGGGTGCTTCGGGCGTTACGGTTACTGGTCTACACTCCAAGTATCTGAAACGAGTCTCTCATGGGACCACTCTACTTTCATTCCACGTAACCAAAGTGAGGTTAAACGGGCTGCGACCTTTATACGTGCTTTCCACATTAGATTGCGGCACGTGCCCACTATTGAGGACTAAAAGTGGTAGGGGAATACTCCTCAGCGACTACCTGTCTACGTGCTAGGTCAAGTTCCTCTACCTGTGCTCACTGGGGAGATAACAGACGCCACCCTCAAATTATGTCGGAATCATAGGGGTTAGTGGCTAGCTAAACGTCATATGCCGAAAGGCCAGGTGGACCTGGGTCCCGCTTATGTATTATACATCGGAGGTACACGAATTACTTCATGTCTGAAGATTTAGGAATACAGAAATAACGTTAATACCAATTCATACTTTCGCCATTTATTTACATATTCTAAATAGTAGTAAATAGTAGTGAAGTGAGTATTTATCTGAAGAAGACATCAGAGAGGATGTCGAAAGCTCGGCAAAATGGATATCGACGCGGTTCAACCCGGAAGACTGGTGAGTTTAGTATTAATTTTTATAATAGTATTAATCTTAGCTCAAGGTCAATTGTACTAACCGCGGAAATCTTTCGGAACATCTTTTCGAAATCTTTTGGACGGTTTATTTATATCGTCGATGGTGAAGTGGTTTGGGTGGAGATTGGCGTGGGGATTAGCATGTGGATTGGCGCGGGGGTTGGCGCAACATTTCTAACAGTAGGAGTTTGATTGGCGGGTGGAGCGGACGAAATTTCCTTTATGAGTTGTCTCCATGTCTAAGGTAATTATATGTCATTAATGAGACATATGATTATATGTCATCATCTCTTTTATTGAAACAATTTGGCATTTTTCAATTTCTATGGCTTCTCGGATAATTCTTGGTTTATAGAAGTGGACGGGGCTATAATTTTGGAGTTTTCAAAATCAATTTTGTGACCTATATGAAGATGGTGTTGACTTAAAGCTGAAATTAATTCGGAATTGCAGAAATGGAATGTTTATAAATTATATTTTGGATTGTACTTTGTTTGGCTTATACAAGAGCGGGGGCAGTCTGCACAAGAAATTTTATAAAGTCCATGTTGTTCATTTGGAATGTTGTCTTTGATTGTTCGGCAAAACGTGAAAGTTTTTGTTGGGGATAAATATTATTATGTTCTTGATTTAAGAATTTTGTGGATTTTGTCAGTGACACTTTTGATATAAGGAATAAAAGCTTTCGTACGATGATAGTCTTTAATTTTAGATTGAGTGGGAGATTGATGTCTGTGGATGTTCCTATTGATGTGATTTTTGCGGTAACCGTTTTGGATGAGGGTTTGTTTTAAACTAAAGAGCTACTTGCATCATCGCAAAGTCGTATTGATCTGGAGGCAAAGGTATAATGACTGAATTAATCTGTCACGGTGAATAATGAGAGTTGGCATGCAAGGAACGATTGGTAGTTTAAAGTCCGTTGTTTCAGTAGCAGTAATGCATTGGTTAGTAATCAGTGTAGTAGTGTCTGGGGTCTCGCGAGACTGAGACCTGGAAAGCACTGAAGAAGATATCAGAGAAGATGTCGAAAACTCGACGCAATAATAATCGACGCGGTTCAACCGGGTAGACTGTTAAGCTTAATATTAATTAGGTTTAAGGGTTTAATTGTACCAACCGCGGAAATATTTCAGAACTATCGTTCCCAATCCATTTGGATTTTCTAGTATTTTGGCGTTATTATTATTATTATTATTATTATGGTTTTAATTGATTTTCATATCAATTTAATATAACTGTAACATTTTTTAAGTTCTTTATCGTTTTAATGTCTATCGTTGAAAAATATCCTTCTTCTTCTCATTCCTTGAGCTCTTGTTAGGGCGTGGTGCTTCATAAATCCCTACATGAAGCCGTCCATATGGGAGTGCCATGGCTTCATGTAGGGATTTTCCACGGAAGTCTTTATTTGGTTTAACCATCGTGTTGTAGGCTCTCTACATTTCCTTCTACTACCAACAGTTCCATAGTCCCCATTTTTCTGGCTATGTGGTCAAAGTTTTTTAGGTGTGATCGGTTTACTTTTTTTAATAGCCTATCTTTCATATGAAGCTCCTCCAGAATTGACAGGTTGGTTCTGTGTTTTGCGTATAATTCTCTTGTAGGCACATTTCAAAGGCTTCGATCTTACTTCTATAGAGTCCTTCTTTCAGCTGCGTATGTAGCAGTGGAAAAAATAAAGGTAATGACTCACCTGAGCTTAGTATTCCTTGTTATTGTACGGTATTTACATGTTTTAATTAATTTAGCTGCTGCAGTTCGAGCCATTGTTAATATATGCTTGATTTCTAAACAGCAATCGCCATTGTTGGTTATCAGGGAGTCCCAGTATACAAATTTGGTCTACTAGTTCAAAATTTACCATTTAGTGTATGTGCGGTAGATTATTATTATACCTACGAATAATATTTTTGTTTTTTCGACCTTGATCTGAAGTCCAAATTCTTTGCTTATTCGCGGTGGTGATAGTGATTTCGAATTCATTCGTTGCTAGTATAAGTATGTCATCTGCACATAAAATAAAAAGTAAACAAAAAATAAACGTTTCTTTATATCTCGGATATAAACATAAACGGCAACAATGCCAGAACCTATCTTTAAAATTTCAAGCATGATCGGTACGTAGTTCTATTTACAGATTGCAGTTATTACTATTTGCAACTCTGAAAATTAATTAAACAGCTAACATTCAAACGTACCTGAAAAAAATCTAAAATGTTTGGTAAGCTCCGAACTTCCTTTTAACTGCGTTTTACAAAAATATCCATTGGCGTAATTCGTGTCTATTTTTAACTATATACCGAGGAATTTGAAAACTTCAGGAACTTCCATTGAGTAAGGAGAAAACTGTAATTTTGAAAGTTATATATACTTGATGGTGAGTGTAATAATAAACTGTGATAAATTATTATGAAAGTCAGTGAACTATGATGTGAATTATTTATATAGTTTTTTTTTGTAATTATTTAAGATATCTAGATAATACAGGGTAGAATTGCGTATAAAAAATGTAAAAACTAAAGTGTATACTTGTAACCCTCACATTGACTGTGAGATGAAGTTAATAATCTGTAAGGCCAGTATAAGACTAATCGTGCTTAAAAGAATATAATCGAATTGACTCCAAAGTTTGGAAGTTCAGAATCTGATTTGGATCGCAATAAGCAACAATATTGACTACAATAAGGCGTTCGATAAGGTCCGACACAACCGTCTTATATAGTTACTTAAAGATAGACACATCGACAAAAAAGACTTAAGAATAATAACTCATCTCTACTTTAACCAAACAGCAAAAGTCAGAGTAGGCAAAGAACTTTCGGAGGAAGTAGAGATAAAAAGAGGCGTAAGGCAAGGTTGCATACTCTCCCCCTTATTGTTCAATCTATATTCGGAAGAAATAATTAAAAAATCACTAGAAAATGTAACAATTGGAATAAAAGTTAACGGCAGACCCATCAACAATATCAGATATGCCCATGATACTATACTAATCGCAGAGAATATACAAGATCTACAGACACTTTTAGATAATGTAGTAAATGCTAGTGAGGAAAGCGGACTAACGCTTAATGCTAATAAAACAAAATTTATGACAATTTCCAAAATACAACAACAAGACATTTTAAACATAAGAGGGGTTCCAATAGAAAAAGTAAAAAAATACAGATATCTTGGTGCAATTATTAATGAAAATAACGAGTATACAGAAGAAATAAAAATGAGAATTGGACAAGCTAGAGCAACATTTAATAAGATAAGAAAAGTATTATGCAGTAGAGACCTTAGTTTGCAACTCAAAATAAGAATATTACGTTCATATGTGTTTTCGGTGCTGCTGTATGGGATGGAGGCCTGGACCTTAAAGAAAGAGGTGAGCGATCGACTTGAAGCATTCGAGATGTGGACCCACCGAAGAATATTAAAAATAAGTTGGGTAGACCGAATAACAAATGTTGAGGTCCTCAGAAAGATGAAAAAGGAAATGGAAATCATGAATACGATTAAGATAAGAAAGTTACAGTATCACGGCCACGTTATGAGAGGGGATAAATATGTGTTGCTGCAAACCATAATGCAGGGAAAGATACAGGGAAAACGAAGTATTGGAAGAAGACGCATCTCCTGGCTCAACAATCTGAGAAAGTGGTATAATTGCAGTTCCGTCGACTTGTCTAGAGCTGCAATCTCAAAAGTGAAAATAGCTGTGATGATTACCAACCTCCTTAGAGGAGACGGTACCTAAAGAAGAAGAAGAAGCAACAAAGTAAGTTTGCTCTGGGTAACTGGACATACTAGTATTAAAGGGAACGAAAAAGTGAACCTACTTGCTAGGGGAGGTGCAATAGAAACATGCATAGATCCAGAACCGTTTATTGGCACAGAAGAAGCAAAGCATTATAGAGAAGGAAAAATACAAATTACAAAGGTAAAACTTTACAAAACAATAATACGCCAAATCCTAAAATATTGTTTAGGGACCAGGCCTTGAACAAAAAGTAATGAAAATATTTCAGGATGTTTTAAAAGATAAGAACTATGGCGAATCTATGAAGCGGTAAATGACAACGAAGTGTGAAGAATACGATACAACTTCGTACATTATAGAATACACCTTTATATAATTTCTACTGGACAACCAACCTACTGGCCTAGAAATAGAAACAAAAATACACGATCTAATCGATTTTACTATCATAAACGGAATTAGTAAAAATTTTTTTGGTATTGAACCTTCCTTTGACCTTTCGTCGAACCATTCTCCCATATTTATTGATGTGATGGAACATGTATATAATACAAATAAATACCCCATGTTTTCAAATCATAAAATAAATTGGAGTCTGTTCAGAGTTCAAAGTTCAATATGCAAAATGCAAGTCAATTTAAATCTATCTTCCTTTTAAAACAAATGAAAATTTTGAGGAAGCAGTCCATCACCCTAAATCAATTATTCAACAGGCAGCTTGGAGAGCAACTCAGATCTAAATCAGAATAATAACTGTGCACCATATCCACATCATAAAAACATCTTAATCAACGAAAAGAGAAAACTAAGAAAACCGAGGCAAACTTTCAGATCTCCTAAGAACAAAACTGAACTGAACAGGGCTACTCGTTTGCTTAAAAGCAAACTACACAAATACAAAAATAGGCATAAATGAACTTCTTGAAAGTCTCATTGCGACAGTTGTCACAAGTTACTCTATTTGGAAACTCTCTAAGAAATTTAAACATCAGATTAAGCATGGTGGTCCCATTAGAAATGAAGATGGTGATTGGGCCAAGGGCGATGAAAATGAAATGACAAGCGTTCGCTAATCATCTCAGCCAAGTTTTTTAACCTCACTTCAGAACTATATCAATGAAAGAAGAAGAATTCATTCACAAGAACTTAGAAGCACCCTACCAAATATCACCTCCTATTAAAAATATTAAAATGAATCAAATTAATGGTTTATTTAAACATCTCAATATTAAAAAAGTTCCAGGGTATGATTTAATATCCTTGCTGTAAACTTATAAATAAATATATTTATATCTATAAATTAGAACCACTCGTTTTATTAAAAAACGCTACAATATCCTAATATCTTAAGTACAATACTTTTGTTGTAATTTGTATATTTAATTAAAATTTTAATAAAGATATTAAAGGTAAAATTTAGATATTGATAAAAAACGAAAAAATACGTTTTAATTTTTTTTGAGGTTATGTTTGGGTCTAGGGGTGTAAAACTTTTTTTAGTTTCGGGAAGCCGGCCTGGCATAGCTAAAAAGGCAAATCGAATGATAATGGAATATTTTGACTACGCCTAGATTTAACTTAATTCTTAAAGGCTGTCAGCTAATGAGGATTAAATTTTCTTTGCATTATTGCGTGGGATGAAAAATTTTCTCGTTTAATTTAAATGTCAATGCGATGACTGTTATTTCATTTGGAATCGGAGATGGTATTTAAAAATATTGATTTTCTATCTGTTAAACTATTTTCCTGTATGTATATATTTAAATCCTAATGGTAATCGCGCTGTTTCGATTGATGTTTTGCTATAAATACGTGAGCTATTCCTACTGGGAAATATTATTATAATACATTTATTTATACCGGATGTTCCAAATACCTTCGGAGATTAAATTTATATTTTAAAATCTACGATGCGGACATTTATTTGATTTTTTTATCCACGAGAAAAAATTTCAACGTTACAAACAAAAACGTATCAAACGGCCAGTTGCAGAAAGTTGTTCAAAAGAAGAACACGGAGTACTAACTATAAAATGGAACCAGACAAATGTACAGTAAAACAAAAACTCCCTCCTTCAAGTGACAGCTTTATTCTAAAGGTCGTCAGTCATCAATGTAATGCGTAATTTCAAAACTACTGGTCTAAACAAATTTTTGGTGGTATTGTTGAACCATCTGCGTAGATTTTTAAACAGAAATATCTTCCCTTTCCTATTGATGTTCTTCCAATTATCTTTCCTACATTATATAAATTAATTTGTTTCAAAAAAGAATAACCGAAAAAAGCAGTAACATATATATCACAGAAAGTGAAAGAGTCGAAGAAAGCTGAGCAAAAATTAAGTCTAATATCTTAGACTCGGCCAAGGAAGTTCTTGATGAAAGAAATATAAATAATAATAAATCGTTCGTAAGGCGAAGAACTCCATGGTTTTGTACAGAATTAAAGGAAAAATGTAATGAAAATAAAAAAGCTTGCCTGAAATACATGTCAACCAAAACACAAGAGGTATACCATAATTACAAGACAATTAGAAACACATGCACTGGTAAGAAAAATAAAAAATGATCACTGTCTGCAAAAGAAAATATGGCGCGTCATAAGAGGCCAAAGAACGGAAGTAAAGGAACTAATAGAACCAAACCATATAAAAAAGGATACGTGGATTGACTACCTTAAAACGCTCTAAGGAAGAACAAATAACGCTAGAACCGGAAACGCTTGAAATTACCACAAATGAAGAACTTAATATAAATGTACAGGCAGTTCGAAAAATACTTGAAAAGCTGAAGAACAGAAAAGCAGTAGGTAAAGACATGATACCAAACGATTCACTGAAATATTGTGGAGAAGTAATGACAGAACAATTAACAACATTAGTTAATAAAATTATAAAATACAATAAAATACCGGAATAATGGAGAACTAGCGAACTAATTTTACTACTCACTTGGTGTAAACTTGTTAAACACTACCCTAAAACTTACAATTAAAATTTTACAAGTGCTAATAAATCAGAGGATAAGTTTAGCAGATGAAGAACAGGGTTTTCGTAGTGAAAGATCGTGTACAGATGCAATATTCGTTATAAAGTAAATTACTGAGAAATCACTAGAGTATAATAAACCAGCATTTCTGTGTCTGATTGACCTGAAAAAAGCGTTTAACAAAGTAAGACTCAAAGATGTAATCCATCATCTGTATAATAGAGAAGCACCTCTAAACATTAAAAAAATTATCAAAAACATCTACCCAAAACAACAAAATGAAAGTCTGAATAGATGGACAATTTAGAAGCATTTTTACGAAGGGATTTCTGCCTACACAAATTGGCATGACGTGGATACAATTATAAATCCTCATGTCAGTGCATTTGTCATCTGCTTGCAACGTTTAGAAGGCACATATTTAGGCTGAATCCTATCGATATCCGATTTATATTCTCCTAAAAAGGTAATGGTTTGAAGATTATCATCCTATTTTTTATAACTTCGTCACAAATGCCAGTCAAATTTGACCAGTTGTATCTCAGGCACCACTGCTAGTAATTAAACTTTTTTTTCTTTTATAAGAAATGTCCTGCCAAATCACTTTCAACGCCGTTTTCTGAATTTAATTTAAGCTAATAGTTACATAGTTATACAGATTTAAAATCTTTCTAAGGCCGTCCAAATGATCCAATTTTAATTCCATAAAGTAGGAATAGGTTATCCATAGGTTATCTGCGTTGTTATAAGTTAAACAATTGGCAAAGTTCTTTATGGCCCAGTTTTTGTTGGGCAAGATTTTAAAAAAATTCAATTTTTTGTTAAATTTAGATTGCAAAATTATTATGCGAAATTTGTTAAATTGATTTTAATAAAATTTGGTGGACTGTTTTATTAAAATATAAAGATTTTCTAGACACAATATAAGGGTCGTAAGTGCAATTTAAGTGCACTTAATTTAATTCTATTTATTGCTATTTTGCAGTAAGGGTAATAAATTAAATTATTTTTTTTCCATGGCTAATGTTAAAGTGTTGCTATAACAACTGTTTTGAGTATATAAAGTATTACTTTAACCGCAAGGGTAGATAATATGTTTTAACTTTTTTTTATTCAATAAAATTTACAAATTCAAACACATTAAGAATTAAAAACAACTGAAATTTTACAATAATTAACATTATTAGAAATATCTATTTTTGGAGCATCACAACTTGTACTCGTTTGCTTAAACACTTGATTCGAGGTACTGGATTGATTTTCTGGTCCGCCAAGTATGCACTTGGATACAGCAATCTTATTGCTTATTGACTCTTCAATGTAAAATTCTGAAACAGATGACGATTTCCATCCACCTAAACGTTTAACTTTTACTAGATCAGCTCCAGAATTTGCGAACATAGTAGCTGAAAAACGACGGAAACAATGCCCCGTGTACATTTCTGAATTTGCAAGTTTCAAAAAATCTGCAATCTTCTTGGGGCTATTATATATAGTGTTAATCCCCACCGGTTGAGTAGTGCACTTTTGCTGTCGGTAATTTACAAAAAACTTACTGTGAGGTACGCTTTTGGGGCGCAAGGCAATATACTTTCTCACAATTTCCAAGAAACTCAGTCCACTTTTCTTGTCAGTAATACAAAACGACCTTTCCTGCTTGGTTTTAGTATCAGATAACGAAACGATTATCACCGATTTTCTGTCGTCCATGTTAAACACTTCTAACTTGTACAATGCATCGGACCTAATCGCTCCATACACACCAAAAATAGCAATAACCTATCAACAAATAGACGTCATCAGGAGCTTCTGTCAGAAATTTAATAATGTCATCTGACTCCAGGATTTTGGACTTTTTAGCTTTGTATCCTCCACTCAGGTTTTTTAGTAAGGTGGTTAACTTGCTGAATTTAGAAATGTCACAATCTTCATTCACCAACAACGTACGCTTCAGCATCGAATAATACGGCCATATTCATCGCTTTCTTTGACTTTTCAGAAAAATACGCCAGAAGTATTTTTTCACTCACGCCATTGATATTCTTAATGCTTTTCCACTTTTTAAAAGACTGGTATTCTTTCTCATACATCATCCTAGATTTTTGTGGCAACAATAAACTTTCTGCCTCCAACGCTGCATTTTCTACATCTGATGGCAGGTTTTTTTTTTCTTGTGTCAATTCTTTTCCGTCCATTTCGTATTTTTTCACTTTATACACAAAACGCAACAATATTCTCCGCAAAAACTAAAACGTAACATTTGTTTGACATTTGTTGACAGAATAATTCATATCCCTAGCAACGGAGCAACACAATTGCGATTTTTGTGCTAAAATTTACAATTTTCTTTGAAATTCTATTTTTCACCTGAACTTGAAGTCTTTCTAAAAAAAATGTATTGCACACGACGATAATATCGCATTATCTTCTCGAGCATAATTAGCGTCTCGACTGACGTCTCGACGCTAAAAAACGCTCTCGAAGATAAAGTACAATTTTATCGTCTTGTACAATAAATAACTATTTAACCAGCCGTATCTTATAGAAAATTGAATTGTCGATATTTTGTTTTGACTTTGCTCCAAAATAAGTTGTTTTAAAATTATAAGCAAAGAAAGTAGAAAAAAATCGATATTTTTAGTAATTTTTAAATATTTTAATTTTTTTATTAATGTTCCCGATCTATTTGAGATGGAGGATAAGGCAATTATTATAACTGAAGTTATCACTTTTCCTGCAAACATCAGAATGCCACTTCTCACATCCACCTCAAAACAAATCCGCCCTGGTCTATGTCGTACTAAGTCTATTTGAGTGTTTAGGCTAAAGTAACTTACCACAATATTTCGGTGTCATCTGTCAATTCAAATAATTCTACGGAAAGGACCGCGCACGCGTTTTCTTCGACGGACACGCATTGAGAAGGATCGTCTCGAAATCGAGGGGGATGATGTTCTTCGGGGGTTGAAGTTCCTGAAATAATGTAATGTTAATCTATCAAAATACGCTAGTTACATAAACAAGTTGCAAAATTTTATTAAAAATTAATGTAAGATGTACTTTAAATAATTTCAGCGTTTGAGTGATTGTAAGAAGATGAAGATTTTGGCCAAAACAGTTGAGGGGTGCCTCTAGTGTGGAGTGCTTTCCTCTCCTGCATGACTTGATCTCGCTTATTGACGCACAAGAGGTAGAAGTGCAGGCCTATACAGATGATCTAGTAATTATAATAAGAGGAAAATATGGTAATGTTCTATCCAACACACTCTAAAGAACATTAAATATTCTACTCTAGGTGGTGCAACAGGGAAAAACTCTCTGTCAATCCTAGTAAAACAGTCAGTTTCACACTGTACTGTATGGAGAAACTGTTAAAGAAGCAAATGAGGTCAAATATATACGAGTAATACTAAAGTGGCTTACATGGAACGTATTTTTGGTAAGAATAACCAACAAAGCAAAGCTTTACCTTTAGACATGTCGAAGTATATGTTCAAAGGATAGGTCCGATTGATATGGGGTATGAAACTAAAACAGATGTACTGGCTACATATAACATATAGTCATACCTATGACTACATATACATGACTTATAGTCATACCTATGACTACAAAGACCACCACAAGATTCTTCAATTGGAATCCGAAGCTGAGAAATTATCTAATTTTTTATGTCGCATGATTCAAAGTCGATTTCAGCGGTGAAATGTGAAAGTGAAAGGAAGTAAAAAGCGGCCAAGAATCTTCCGACACTTCATTGGCTTTTTTAGTCTTTTGGCTCAGTATTTGATGTAATGTTAAAGAAAAAAAAAGAAATTAAATATGTTTCATTGTCGTTTCAAAGAATCATAGCTACGCACAGAAAATGTTTCATATGTGAAATGTCAAATTAAAATAACTTTTAAAGTAGCGCATGTATAACTAAAAATATAACTCAATAAATGGTGAAAAAACGGCAAAAAACCGGTTTTTTCGATTTTTAACTGCCTTGTGCCACTTTAAAAATTCTGGAACATAGCTTTAGTGATCATACATCATATATATTTTTTTCCAGTGATCCGTATTTTTGTTATTTTTTTATAGGCGTTTAAAATTTTCAAAAGCTCAAATCAATTTGAATTTCCCGCTAACTCTTATTTTTGTTTAAATACTTTTATAGAGCCCTAAAAACTTTTCATTAAAAAAAAAACAAAATCCATTTAAAATTAAGCAAGTTGTGGCCAAAAACGATTTTTGATGTTTTCTAGAATTATGAGGTTGTGTCAATATTTTGGGCTAACATTTGGTGAATCTTCACTTTTTGTGATGCGGAACATTACCTCAAAATTTGGGGTAAAGTTTTTATTGGGACAATTTTGAGATTCTCATCCGGCTATGCCATTTATGCTATAGAGATGTGCAGTAACTGCAGGGGTAGATCTATAAAAATAATATCTGATAGTCAGGTGGCATTAAAGACACTGGCATCGAATAGGATTGACTCCAAGTTAGTTTGGAACTGTCTTCAGAATCTGATTCGGATCTTTACTCTGAGAACGATTATACAGTACAAAATACAAAATACAGTATTTTGAGAATGATTTCCGAAATGAAAATTAAAACGTCCTTAACGTACCTTAACCTTTAATTGTAGCTTATTCCCGATTAAATAGTAATTACTTTAACATGCCACAAGAAAATAGCTTCAGAACAATATAATGAAAAAGGTTATAAACAAAATTTTACGTTTTTTTACAGATTAACGTCCGCTGAACTACTAAAATTGGTTGATGAATCCGATTCAGATAAAGAAGTATTTATTGCATCGAATAATGAAAGCTATGTCCCACAAGCAGATGCTGAGGAGTCCGACATGGAAAAAGAATTTATTATAGAATAGACAGATGACTCACAAGAGCATGTAGATAATGAACCTCAGTCTTACGGTAACATTTTGATATTCAACGATGGAACTGAATGGAGTAGTTATCCACTGTGTAGTGCTCAAACAAAATCACGTAATATCCTACGACAAAAAGGTGGGCCTGCAGCTAATAGCAATATATTTACGCCTAAATAAATATTAAAGTCAATTAAGAGCCCAGAAGTTTGTAACATAATTTTACATGAAAAAAACAGAAAAGGTAAAAGAGTCTGTGAGGTTTTTACCAAAGAATTGGCATCAAAGATTCCCAAATGCTTCAAGACGACCTCCACAAAAAAAAATTAGCCATTTACTGAATGTGAGTTCGACGCATATTTTGGTATCTTAGTTGTTGCTGGTGTTCATATAAATAACAAAGAAAACTTGTGTGAAATGTGAAGTATGGATTCTCTGCCACTAATACATGCAGCAATGTCTCGTTAACGTTTTAAGCCCATGCTAAGATTTATAAGATTTGACAACAAAAATACTCGCGAAGAACGCAAAAAAACCGATAAGGCTGCACCCATACGAGATATCTGGACAATGCTGAATAAAAATTTGCAACAGGGCTACAAACCATCCCAATTTATAATCATCGACAAACAATTGTTTCCGTTTAGAGGCCGTACACATTTTACACAATATATACCTTCCAAACCCACTAAATATGGAATCAAGGTATTTTGAGCTTCTGATGCATCAATCGCTTATCCCGTACAAGGTCACCATTATATTGGAAACTCACTAAAGTCTTGAGTTCATAGCATATGACGTTAGTGGGCACAGTTAGAAAAAATCAGAGATTTCAACCCACCAGTATGCGGCCAAGCAAGAAAAGAGCTGTTTTTACACGAATTTTGCATACAATCATGTTGCTACTGTATGGTAGTATGCGCCAGAGAAAAACAAAGCAGTAGTGTTACTCTAGTCCATGCATATAACAGGAGAAGTTGAAGACAGTGAAATAATAAAGTATTAAAACAATAAGACAACTAGAGGGGGGTTGGATAATGCTGGGTGAGTATACAGTGAAGCGTCGAACATTGCGTTGGACCTTGGCCTTTTTTATAATATGATTGACGTCACTGGCTTAGCATCCTACATTATATATCGAGAGCACAATCCATTACATAAAACAAATGACCAGAGCAGGGCATTTTTAAAAGGATCTTGCAAGAGATCTTTCTTTATCTACAGTTCAATCTCGAAGTAAAAACACGATAATGATGCAACATTCGTTCCAGTATAAGTTGGGTTTTAATAGAGATCTGTATCGATTGTGAATTAGTATAAAGATAGGGTTATGTGAAAACAATATATTCAGGATAAAATGGCAAAATGGCATATATACTTTACTGTGTCCGTAAAGTATGGAACAAATTCTTTTTTAGCTAAACAGACCATTTTAAGAAATAATCCTAAAACACGTCGATTTTTGATTTTAATTTACCGTATTTTAAAATAATATTCTAATATACAGGGTGAATTACTTGCGAGTAATGACGTCACCGTCATTTTTTTAAATGGAACACCCCCATTTTGTCTCAATTTTCGGATTACTCTAGCTCAGCTGATTTCAAAAATGTACCACATGTTGATTCAAACTGGTACAGGGTGGACAAAAATACAATAGTTTTGTGTGTGCTCAGGTAACGCGTTAGTTAAATTAACAATATCAAAAATACGTCTAGCGGCCAGAATATGAAAGAAATTATTTTTTATCAATTTAAAAGAAACATAGTAGGCTATGTTTTTGTTAAATGTCGTTATTTGTTTAGTAATTTATTGATGTTCAGTGACAGTTTAGTACTACAATATTTTTGGTATTTGTAAATGTTTTAATTATTGCTTAGATTTAATTTGAAGTAGAAATGGAGTTAAGTGTAAAGCAAAGAATTGAAATACTTATGATGATTGGGTATGGAGACAGATCGCGAACTCAGATGGAAGTGTGCAATTTGTTTAATGATAAATATCCAGAAAGACCTATAACGCATTCAGTGGTGAGTAAGATTAAGAAGAAATTTCGAGAAACTGGTACGGTTGAAAATGCACGGAAATCAGGTCGTAACTCTGCAAATGCTGATACAGCATTAGATGTTTTACTTAGTTTTAAAAAAGATGCGCACACTTCTGTGCGTAAAGTTAGTCGCAATATCGGTGTTAGCAAAACAACGGTACACAAACTATCAAAGCTTGAAAAACGGCATCCTTATAAAATCAAACTTGTGCAGCATATGTACCAACAGCAGATAAGTCAGAAGAAGAAATAACTAAGTTCTATAAAGATCTGGAAAAAGCAATAAGACTAACAAAGAAAGAGGACATAAACATAATAATGGGCGACTTTAACGCCAAGGTAGGTAAAGGAAGATATGAAGACATAATTGGAGAGTACGGCCTTGGAGTTAGAAATGAAAGAGGCGACCTGCTGTGTGAATTCTGCCAGGAGAACGGTTTTGTCGTCATGAACACATGGTTTCAGCTCCCACCTCGTAAGTTATATACTTGGAAATCACCAGGAGACCGTCCAAATCGAATAATTAGAAACCAAATTGACTACGTTTTAATAAACAGAAGATTTCGTAACGCTATCAAAAGAATCGCAGCATATCCAGGTGCTGATATTGCATCCGATCATAATCCGCTAATAGCAGATGTGAGGTTAAAACTAGCAAAAATTAAGAGAACAAATACAAACACCAGCACGCCTATAAATACAAGAGAACTGATGAGAGACGAAAATCTGAAGAAGAGTTATGCAAATCAAATTAATGAAAGAATGCGAATAATAGAACAAAATGATGATATCGAAGAGATGGTCAATGATATTAAAGGAACGATTCTGGCAGTAAACAGGGAAGTTAAAACACAGATCAGAAAGAGAAAGCATAACGAATGGATGACGTACGAAATTATGGATCTAATGGAAAAGCGAAGGCAACATAAACAACAACGTAATCAAGACAAATACAAACAGATACACAAAGAAATTCGCCAGAAAATTAAGAAAGCAAAAGAACGTTGGATGGTGGAAAGGTGCAACGAAATAGAACAATTGCAGAAAAAAGGAGATAGTTTTGGACTACATAAGAAGATCAAAGAAATATCTTATATACACAAAAGCCACCACAGAACAAGAATACGCAACGACAGAAACGAATACATAGAGTCAGAAGAGGAGATAGCAATGGCGTGGAAAGAATACACGGAAAGACTTTTTAATGAGGAAAGACCAACACAAGCAACGCGCAAACTTCCTTCCGAAAACTTATCAGGGCCATCAATAATGCGAAGTGAAATAGAATATGCAATTAGAACCACAAAGATGCATAAAGGAACAGGTCCAGATGAAATTAATATAGAAGCAATAAAACTACTAGACGAGGAGAATATCGAAATCTTGGTAAAGCTGTTCAATAGAATTTATGATACTGGTTACATTCCGCGAGAATAGCTGCAGTCATCCTTTGTGATGATCCCAAAAACAGCTAATGCCACAAAATGCAATGAACACCGCTTAATCAGTTTAATAAGTCACTTGCTGAAACTCTTCCTTAGGATATTACACTCAAGAATGTACAAGATACTAGAAGAACTTAGCGGGTCAACACAATTCGGTTTTAAGGGAGGACTATGAACAAGAGAGGCAATTTTATGTTTGAACACCTTAATACAAAACTGTTTAGATCAACGAAAAGATGTCTACCTCACCTTCATCGACTACGAGAAGGCATTTGACAATGTTAAACATGATATCATGATGGAACTACTACATAGGGCCAACATAGACCAGAAGGAGATCAGAATTATTCAGAATCTATACTGGAACCAAATGGCAAAGGTGAGGATTGATCAAGACCAATATACGGATGAATTTTAAAATCTTGAAAGGTGTCCGCCAAGGCTGCATACTCTCTCCGATGCTTTTTAATTTATATGTTGAAAATATATTTGCGGAAGCATTAGAAGACACGGAATTAGGCATTAAGGTGAACGGCATACCAATTAGCAACCTACGCTATGCGGACGACACAGTGATTATAACTGATAATTTGGAAGATCAGCAGTTATTACTTAATAGGGTGAATAGCATAGGTAAAAAATATGGCCTCAAAATCAACATTTTGAAAACGAAATATATGGTCAATAGCAGAAACCCTCCAGAAAATGTGGCGTACAAAACCGAATCTATATAAAAAAATTACAAATTGTACCAAATATAAATCAGACGTACACCCGGAAAGAAAAGTACTATACGGTGACAGTCTGGGAATGGCTCGCGGCTAGACAAAACAGTGGAGATGGTCGTGCGGTCCACAAAACAAAAAAATCCGAAGTTATATCAGGGGCGCCAGGTAAATTGGCCCACAGCCTTCCCTACGTTGCTATTCAATAAACCACCAACTTACCAATAGGTTTACTACTAAAATACTAAGTAACAGTATACAACCTGAATAAATAAAAAAATAAATGAAATTGTCAGATTAGAATTTAGTCAATTTTAATAAATAGATTCCCAAGATAGTTGAAAATAAATACATACATATTACATATTACAATATTATTTAACTTTACCATAGGCTTAATAAAAAAATAATATAAAAATGCGGCTTCTGCTTGCCTAACAAAAATTCATAAGTTATTTCTACTTAACAGAACAAAATGAAAGGTAAGACGTATCAAAAGTACCGGACGCTAAGGGGTGTGCGGTTCAATACCAACCAAAAAAAAATAATGAACGCAAATAGGACACCACGTGAGCTCAAGTGCGTGCGCAGAAAATAATATAAAAAAAATAAATCTCAAATATATAACCCCCCCTTAGACGCAGTTTACAAAATTAAAATAGGTATGTGTAAATATTGAATTAATAAAATAAACCGCAAATTATCTTTAAAAAATCTGTAAAGTATTTGTAAATATGAAAATAAAAACTAACAGCAAATAATCTTTAAAAAAAAACTATTGTATTCCGCAAACCAAATTAGACGGCGCTTAAATCTTCCGTTGAAAATTAATTATCGATCCATACCTCGAATTTTCATATACTTCACCGCGTGGAATTCCAGTTATAGTTCAGCGTGTCTTCAATCCAAAATCCCATACGATTGCCGATGTACATAGACTTGTGTGACAATGTTGAAAAGTTGGAAATTACAGCCAGATGGAAAAATACGAAGAAGAAGAAGCAGAAAAAAACAAACAAACCAACCAACCAACCCTGAAGCAAGAAAACATTAATTACCATCTGTGTCTAAAATAATTATTTGGAAATAAATATATTGATTTTAACACTTTGTTTATCTGCCTTTTGGCGATAATGGAGCAATACAAAAAAAAACTTGTCTCCGAACTTGAATGTATGAAAACTGATAAAAATGTGAATAGCTTTTTAGAGATGGGATAAAAAAATAACTACAACTTTTTAATTAATTAAAAACGAAATGTTCTAACACTCACCCTTCTTAGCCAGATTAGGGGTTTGAAATATCCCAAATTGGACCGAAGCGTAGCCGGCTATTTGGACTCGTGATTAAGGCTAATTTCTTGATCTAAATACGACTCCCGGTATTCACGTGTACTGTAGATCCGCTTTTTTTAGCGAAATTGTGGATATTCCAAAAAAAACCCTTCCACGAAGGCAGCAAATCCCCTTGAATATCCACACGGTTCGGACTAGTCCAGATCCCACATGGAACAGCAGCAAAAGCAAAAAAAACAAAAATGCCGTTTTTAATCTAGCCCAACCTTTCAGTAACACTCTCAAACCTGGAATCACTTTCTTTCCGTCGTCTTTCCGAACACTTGACAACTTGACACACGGAGGTCACCGAATAGTACCGAGATTCAAAAATTTCAATTTTATGATCCCAATTCTTCCAAGATAACTCTAGAAAGAACGATCTAAATTAGTTTCTTCACAAAAAAGAGGACGTGTTCCCTTAACTTCAGCACAATTTGCCAGACATTACCCCTATTTGAAAATTACTAATTTTATTTTCGCCACCTTGCTTATAATATATTATAGGCAACCGCTCTTACACGTCCTGAATTATTTAAATTTTGATAAAATAGAGGTGGGACTTTCTACTTTAAATTTGGAACGTAACAACACCTCCCTTTCCCAGAGGAAAATTTACGAGGAAAAACTAGACGAAGAAAATTTTCCCTCGCGCTAGCGACACACTACCTAAACTCTGAGCGAAGTCCTCACAATCCACACAATCATCATCCACACCGTCTTCACCATGCGCAAGTACTTGGACAACGAAAGACATACCAACCTCAAACCACACGCACAAAGCAACAACTTACTTACAACACTTACTCCACTTCCACACAACAGTCATCTCTCATCGTATGAGATCAAGTAGAATAGTTTCAAATTCCAACGTCAATCTGACAACACTGATTTGGTCGGTTACTGGATGTTGCCCTTATTCGCGACCTCCCAGCTCTGGGGCATCGCTAGTACTTCACTATACCTCGCATAACATGAGTCCATAAGAAACTCTCCACCACTCGACTCTTACTGATACTGCGAGAAACATCTACCGAAACAGTAGTGTAATTCCAATTGTTCATTAAAATAAAAATGAGATAGGTCTTTCAGAATTTAAATCCGTATACAACGAAATTTAGTGAATCATCCAAAACTAAGCTATTATCCAACAAGATTCACCAAAACATAATTATGTGGCTTCGAAAAAATCCCAATTAAATAGAATGGCTTACTAACATCAAAACAAATCCCAACGCCATATCATCGAAGACAACATATTTCTGACCAAACCTAAGTGACATTCAATTCCATAAATCAAAAGAAATTAAGGCTACCGCAACCCTACGACTTCGTATTGGCTACCTAACACAAAAAAAAACGAATCGGTTGACCATCCAAATACATCCTAAGAACCGATCATAGCCAACACTCAGTCATCCTTCACGGACACAACAAAAAAAAATAAATACAACCAATTTCAGAAGAATTTACTTAGACTAGACAAAACTTTGCTAGTCCGTTCTACTCCGACCTAAATCCTATCGGGATCACCAGTCGGGTTACTAATCCTTAAATCCTTAATATTCCAAATACCTTGATCCTTGCCATTTTCATCCTCTAAACTATATGTCCAGGGGGAAACTTTCTTCTTCACGAAGTAGGGTCCTATCCATCTAGGAGCTAACTTTTTCGTGAAATATTTAGCGGCATCTGACAACACAAAATTTCTCCGCCATACTGACTGATGGGGCTGAAATTCCTCTGGACGTCTCCGTAGATTATAGGTCTTCTCACACTTAGCCGAAGCTTTATCTAAACGTTTTCTAACATCAACAAATAATTCCTGGAGTCCACGCGATCGATTATATCCCATTTTAGCTACTTCGTCCTCCGGGTCTCCGAGTTTGTCCTTTCGGGAAAAATCTCGTCCATCCACTACCATCTTCCGACCGAAATTTATGAAGTAGGGATCTTGACCAGTCGACTCGTGGTATGCAGTGCGCGTAGCACATGCTAGTTTGGCCAAATTTTCATCCCACTTCTTATGGTTGTCAGCTATATAAGTTGCCATCATTGTTTTAAGGGTTCGGTTATAGCGTTCAGATGGATTGCACTGTGGATGATACAACGCATTATAACGAACTGAGACACCATAGGTTTCCATCATTTTCTTGAAAATACCCGAAGTATACTGGACACCATTATCACATAGTAACAGACGTGGAACTCCAAATACGAGGAAAACTTCTTCTTCTATTTTCTTAACGACATGCACGGCTTTTGAGGATCGCAACGGAAATACCAAAGAAAATTTACTAAACACATCCATTACCACTAAGATAAACTTATAGCCTTGAGTTGATCTTGGGAAAGGTCCCATAAGATCGGTTGCTACTATCTCCCATGGTTGAGTAGCTTTAGGTTGAGGAGTCATAAAGCCTTTGGGCTTACCTTGTTCCACCTTATGCATGGCACACAGTGAGCAACGTCCAACGTAACGAGACACATCACTCCGCAGTTTCGGCCAAAAATACTTCTCGTTAATACGCTTATAAGTTTTCAGGATCCCCATATGACCTGCTAAAGGACTATCATGACACAACTTCAGCACTTCCAATCGTTGACCCTTAGGAACGACTTCCTTCCAATTGTCCGCTTCCTCGACCAAAAATCCATAACTGGGACGGATGTATTTATAAAGTTTGCCACCAGACATTCTCCACTGAGGATACTTCAAGGGATTAGACTCGATTTTTCTACAAAGTTTATCATACCAACTATCACCACTAGGAAGCGGTACAACCTCTTCAACCATATCAAGCACGGGAACTGACCGAGATAACAAATCGGGGACAACATGTTCTTTTCCTTTCCGATGCACAATCTTAAAGTCATATTGTTGCAATCTTACCGCCCATCGAGCTAATCTTCCAGTAGGATCCTTCAAATTTTGAAGCCATACGAGGGATGCGTGATCAGTCACGACCGTAAACGGAACACCCTCCAAATAAGGACGCAGTTTTTCGACTGCCCATAACACAGCTAAACATTCCCGTTCCGTCGTGGAAAAATTCCTTTCTTGACGCGTTAGTGATCTGCTCAGGAAACTAATTACTTCGTCACCATCCGGGCCTGGCTGCAATAACACGGCGCCCACTCCATATCCTGAGGCATCACATTGGACAACAAAAGGCAAATTGTAGTCAGGACAATTAAGTATCGGAGCAGAAACTAGACATTCTTTTATTTTCTGAAAAGATTCTTCACAACTCGGGGTCCAATTGAATTTTCTTCCTTTCTTCAATATCGCTGTAATTGGAGCTAGTAGTGTCGCAAAGGAAGGAATAAATCTTCGATACCAGGAAAATGTGCCTATGATGCTACGAACTTCCTTGACGGATGTGGGTGTTGGGATACGTAGCATAGCCTTGACCTTATCACCATCAACATGTAGTCCATTCCTATCAACCACATGACCCAAATACTTTAGTTCCGGTCTACAAAATTGACATTTATCCCAGCTAACGGTTAACTTAGCTTCTCTCAAGCGTCTAAAGACTTCCTCTAAGATCCTTACATGTTCTTCAATAGACTTTGTCACGATGACCACGTCATCCAAGTAAGTAAAAACATAGGGTTCCAACTCCGGACCGAGGACACGATCTATCAACCTCTGCCATGTAGCCGGGGCATTATGTAATCCAAAAGGCATTCTGCAAAACTGAAAAAGACCTCGACCAGGAACCGTAAAAGCAGTATAAGGCCTGGAAGCCTTAGCAACAGGTACCTGCCAATACGCCGACTTAATGTCTATGGTGGAAAGATAATGCGCGTTCTTTAATTTATTTAAAATATTAGAGATGTACGGTAATGGGTAGCCATCCCTCTCTGTTACGGCATTAAGCTTTCGATAGTCTACGCAGAACCTCCATTTTGGTTCTTCACCTTCTGGAACCTTTTTTTTCACCAAGAGAATCGGGGACGACCAAGCACTATTCGATCGCTCCACTACTCCTTTCGCCAACATATCTTCTAGCTCTTTATCAATATGGCTTTGGATTACTGGGGATACAGGATAGTAACGTTGTTTTATGGGTGCAGATTTACAAACAATCACATGCTCAGTGACATCAGTACAACCAAGAGAAGTGCCCATTAGTTCACGACTTCTATTAATAACTTCCTCCAATTGCGACTTCTCTGCATCGGTCAAAATAGTTTGACCTCGGAGATGATCCACTGAACCTACCATTGCTGGAGCGTCCGAAAAATACCATTCGTTATGCCTCAAATCTGGAACGATACCCATAACACGCCAAAAATCAGATCCTAAAATCAGAATGTGCGGTACGTCCAAAATAACTAATACTGGCAAGACACGCAAGCGATCCCTAACCATGAAAGGTACTAAACATTCCCCCAACGATTCACACATCTGACCATTCGCCACTCTACAAACGATCTTCTTCGAAGTATCCAACTCTAAACCCAAGTTTTGTAAAAATTTCCAACCAGTTCTTCCTACAATGGTCTTTGAAGCACCAGAATCCAATAATCCCAAAATTTCCTTTCCTAAGACTTTAACTTTCAAATATGGACGTTCATCTCCTTCGGAATGATGTAAAATAAAGTCTAAAATAGGACGTAGGTTGGTCGAGTCAACGTCGGCAACACCTCTTCGACCAGTTAGGTGCGCTTCCTTCCGTTTCCCGAATTACACGAAGGACAAGTTCTGACTGTAAACCCTTCTTTCTTACACTTAAAACAGTGAACAGCCTCCTTCTTCATTAGACACCCTACTGCCTTATGGCCTGACTGATTACAACGATAACAGATTAAAGTCCTAAACTTTCCTCTAGCCGACTCCGATTCGGATGAAGCAACAGGACCCTCACTAACACTACTACAACTTTCAGCATCCACACTGATATAAGCTAGGTCCTTTTCCAAAGTATTCATTTTCCTACTATTCGGTTCAACATAGTTCCTAATACAATCACGTCTTTCCTCCATACTGCGACATAGAACACGAAGTTCCTCCAAGGTAGCTGGCAAAGGATCACGTAATCTATCTTGATAGAACGGATGCAAATTCCTAATAACTATAGACAATTTAACTTCCTCTGGAACATGACAACGCAAGCGATTAAAGTAACTATTCATTATTGCCAAGTAAACTCCAATAGTCTCAGACGAATGCTGAGTTCTCCTCCGAAGCTCTTCAAAAAGCGCTTCCCCATGGTGAGCTGACAGGTACTCCCTACGAAACTCTTCAACTAATTCAGCCCAACTCCCTACACGTAGACGAACATCTTTATAAAACTGATAGGCTTTATCCGAAAATAAATCTATACCTGATTCCAAAAGTATACTATCTGGTACATGACGAGCGAGACTCAATTCATTCACCATCTCAAAAAATGCAGAAATAGACATACCCCTAGCAGAACCTGAAAACTTTTCTATTCCCCATTTATGAGGAAGTATCATCCCAGAAGAAAAACTAGAGACAGACCCTGAAAAAACATTATTACCAGCTTGTGACATCGCTCCAGGAGAAGAAGCATGAACTTGTCCTACCCCTGCCTGAAAAGACTGATTTAAAACCGAAATCACATCGAGCGCTACTGGTACCGAACCAGATCCGATTGGATGCTGCTTATCATGTAAATCCTGTGACAACTTCAAAATCTCAGCAAGAAAGTCTGACTTAACAACCTGGGCTGCGTCTGCATCATCACCTGTTGGCATTACCATAAGATCAATTCTCCCCAAGACATGGTTAATCTGTGTCCGCAATCTCAAGGACTCAGCACAAGTAGGAGTTCCGGCAAACTTTCCAACAGCCGTATTCAGCTCCGCAAGTTTAGTCTCGATTGCAGTTTTATCCTGTGAAAAGGTGAATGGGTGCTCAGGATATCTAAAGCTTTCATTTGCTGCCTCACGACTAAGTGCATCAGACAGACTAGACCTCATAGACTCAACAGTGCCAGTAGACACTCCACGAATTTTGAGTTCATATTCCAGTTCCTCTTTCCTTAAGTAGTTGGGTACAAGTTTTCGCACCATCTTGCCAAAGTTCAAAATTTAAAAAAAAATGTATCAACCGAAAGGAGCAAATATTCAAACAAAATCAAGATATAAGTAAAAATATTAACACACAGGTACAGTTTACTTTATTAATGGGAGCAAACCAAAAGCAAAATAAAAGTAATAGTCGCTTTATTCAATCTATAAAATTTCACAAAAGATTTTCAAAATTTCATTGTTTCAGAACAAATTACAAGTCACAACATAATCTCAAAAAAAAAGATTTTACATTCCCTAACATAAGTAAGTTAAACCACAATGTAGAATTTCGAAGTCCAACTTCTCAAAAAAATAAATTTGAACTCCAACTGAAATAGAAATATTTCAAAGTCCTAATATATCCATAATTCTTCTAAGTTCCACAACACCACTTCAAAGTATCTTCTTTTAAGTTCCATTTTTGGCTTCTTCCAACTTCACGTCACACAAAAAAAAACTAGTAAGCACTTCTTGGCATACACTTCCACTAAACACGAAGTTCTAAGACTACTACTAAGTGCAAAACCAGTGGTAAAGTAAATAAATCAAAGTTAGTCAATTAAAGCCCAAACACGTTAGGTTAACTAATTAAAAGGAATCTACACAAGGGGTTGACAAAAAAAAGGTTAATTAATTAAGTGCCCCACGTTGGGCGCCAAAATATGTGGCGTACAAAACCGAATCTATATAAAAAAATTACAAATTGTACCAAATATAAATCAGACGTACACCCGGAAAGAAAAGTACTATACGGTGACAGTCTGGGAATGGCTCGCGGCTAGACAAAACAGTGGAGATGGTCGTGCGGTCCACAAAACAAAAAAAATCCGAAGTTATATCAGGGGCGCCAGGTAAATTGGCCCACAGCCTTCCCTACGTTGCTATTCAATAAACCACCAACTTACCAATAGGTTTACTACTAAAATACTAAGTAACAGTATACAACCTGAATAAATAAAAAAATAAATGAAATTGTCAGATTAGAATTTAGTCAATTTTAATAAATAGATTCCCAAGATAGTTGAAAATAAATACATACATATTACATATTACAATATTATTTAACTTTACCATAGGCTTAATAAAAAAATAATATAAAAATGCGGCTTCTGCTTGCCTAACAAAAATTCATAAGTTATTTCTACTTAACAGAACAAAATGAAAGGTAAGACGTATCAAAAGTACCGGACGCTAAGGGGTGTGCGGTTCAATACCAACCAAAAAAAAATAATTAACGCAAATAGGACACCACGTGAGCTCAAGTGCGTGCGCAGAAAATAATATAAAAAAAATAAATCTCAAATATATAACCCCCCCTTAGACGCAGTTTACAAAATTAAAATAGGTATGTGTAAATATTGAATTAATAAAATAAACCGCAAATTATCTTTAAAAAATCTGTAAAGTATTTGTAAATATGAAAATAAAAACTAACAGCAAATAATCTTTAAAAAAAAACTATTGTATTCCGCAAACCAAATTAGACGGCGCTTAAATCTTCCGTTGAAAATTAATTATCGATCCATACCTCGAATTTTCATATACTTCACCGCGTGGAATTCCAGTTATAGTTCAGCGTGTCTTCAATCCAAAATCCCATACGATTGCCGATGTACATAGACTTGTGTGACAATGTTGAAAAGTTGGAAATTACAGCCAGATGGAAAAATACGAAGAAGAAGAAGCAGAAAAAAACAAACAAACCAACCAACCAACCCTGAAGCAAGAAAACATTAATTACCATCTGTGTCTAAAATAATTATTTGGAAATAAATATATTGATTTTAACACTTTGTTTATCTGCCTTTTGGCGATAATGGAGCAATACAAAAAAAAACTTGTCTCCGAACTTGAATGTATGAAAACTGATAAAAATGTGAATAGCTTTTTAGAGATGGGATAAAAAAATAACTACAACTTTTTAATTAATTAAAAACGAAATGTTCTAACACTCACCCTTCTTAGCCAGATTAGGGGTTTGAAATATCCCAAATTGGACCGAAGCGTAGCCGGCTATTTGGACTCGTGATTAAGGCTAATTTCTTGATCTAAATACGACTCCCGGTATTCACGTGTACTGTAGATCCGCTTTTTTTAGCGAAATTGTGGATATTCCAAAAAAAACCCTTCCACGAAGGCAGCAAATCCCCTTGAATATCCACACGGTTCGGACTAGTCCAGATCCCACATGGAACAGCAGCAAAAGCAAAAAAACAAAAATGCCGTTTTTAATCTAGCCCAACCTTTCAGTAACACTCTCAAACCTGGAATCACTTTCTTTCCGTCGTCTTTCCGAACACTTGACAACTTGACACACGGAGGTCACCGAATAGTACCGAGATTCAAAAATTTCAATTTTATGATCCCAATTCTTCCAAGATAACTCTAGAAAGAACGATCTAAATTAGTTTCTTCACAAAAAAGAGGACGTGTTCCCTTAACTTCAGCACAATTTGCCAGACATTACCCCTATTTGAAAATTACTAATTTTATTTTCGCCACCTTGCTTATAATATATTATAGGCAACCGCTCTTACACGTCCTGAATTATTTAAATTTTGATAAAATAGAGGTGGGACTTTCTACTTTAAATTTGGAACGTAACAAAAACCCGATAATATGCATAGGTGACGATCGCATAAAACGCGTGAAAACTTTTAAATATCTTGGCACCACAATCAATGACCAATCGGATCCACGACAAGAGATAAAAACCCGAATACAAATGGCAAGACAAGCTTTTGTGAAATTCAGACCGCTCCTATGTAATCAAAACCTAAATTTCGAAATACGCTACAGAATGGTCAAGTGCTACATATGGTCCATCTTGCTTTATGGCATGGAAACGTGGACTTTGAAAAAAACATCTATCAACAAACTTGAAGCATTTGAAATGTGGTCATTGAGAAGAATGATGCGCATACCTTGGGTGGATAGAGTTCGAAACGATGACGTCCTTAAGAGAGCCGGCGTGGAAAGAGAACTCTTTGAATTAATTAAAAAACGCAAGATTGGTTACCTTGGGCACATATTGAGAGGAGCAAAATATGAAATACCACAGTTAATCCTACAAGGGAAGATCGAAGGTAGGAGAGGAGCCGGCCGCAAACAATTATCCTGGTTAAGGAATATTAAAGAATGGACAGGAATACACAATACAGGCGAGCTGTGTCACGCCGCCAAGAACAGAATTCTAGTAATGAGATAGTCGCCTACGCACTTTGGTGTATGGCATGTTAAGAAGAAGAGCAGGAATTAAACGAAGATGATCCCGATAGAACAATGCCATTTTGCGAAGCAATGATGGATAACTGCCACTGAGACCCTCTCTTGGTACAAAACATTATTTTTTCTGATGAGGCCACTTGCGTGAGCATCATACACAATACTTGCAAAAGGTAAATGTATGGGCTGCAATTGTAAGAAATCGAATCATCGGACCCTACTTTATCGAAGGTAATTTAAACAGGGCAACGTACCTTGAGCTTTTAAGGGAGTATCTCGTACCTACTTTACATAATTTGTTTCCCAGCAGAAGTAATCCTGGAGGTTTTGATGAAAGTTTATGGTTGCAACAGGATGGTGCACCTCCACATTATGCTGTAGATGTTAGAAGGCACCTAGATGAAATTTTTCCGAACATGTGGATTGGTAGACGTGGACCTATTGAATGGCCAGCGAGGTCACCAGATTTCAACCGTTTGGATTATTTTATGTGGGGCCATCTGAAGAATGTTGTGTATCAAACGAAACCAGCAAATACCCAAGAATTAAAACAGAGAATTCGGACAGCAATAAATAATATTTCTTAAGACACAATAAACAACGTTCAACAAGAATTTGTACAACGTTTGGGTTACTGTCAAATACAGCAAGGGCTGCAGTTCGAACATTTATAAAGTCATGTATTTAATCATATTCTGTCCGTTAGACAATAAGTATTTTTGATAATATTGTTAATTTAACTAACGCGTTACTTTATGAACACACACAAAACTATTGTATTTTTGTCCACCCTGTACCAATTTGAATCAACATGTGATACATTTTTGGAATCAGCTCAGCTAGAGTAATCCGTAAATTGAGACAAAATCGGGGTGTGCCATTTAAAAAAAATGATGGTGACGTCATTACTCGAAAGTAATTCACCCTGTATATTAGAATATTATTTTAAAATACGGTAAATTAAAATCAAAAATCGACGTGTTTCAGGATTATTTCTTAAAATGCTCTGTTTAGCTAAAAAAGAATTTGTTCCATACTTTACGGACACAGTGTATAAATAAATCACAAACTACGATTATATTTCTAAATCAAGCTAAGTATGTTGTTACATTGATTATGGTTGGCAAATACGTTACAAAAACAAATAGGCAAACCTGGAATGAAAACTCACTGCAAAATGCAATCGAAGCTGTCAGTAGTCAATAAATATGGGATAGTTGAAAGCATCAAGAACATTCAACATTCCATTCACAACTTTAAGAAGATAAGCTAGTAACTCAAATAAAAAAGTTAAACATAACGAGAAAGGACTTTGTAAATTTTATACCACATTTACAATCGCCCTAGAGAACGAACTAGTGGAACATTTTCAAATTATCAGAAGCGCAATTATTTGGATTAACTTGCGACGATTTGAGGAGACTTGCTTATGACTGGGCAGGAGCGAATAGTTTCTACCACAGGTTTAACAATAAATCGAAACCTGATGGATGGAACTGGCTTAAAGGCTTTAATAATAGACATCCCGATATTTCATTAAGGAGACTTGAAAATACCTCGATAGCTGGAGCAATGGCATTTAACAAACCGAATATATACCAAAATCCACAAGGAATCTACGTTCCTGTAGTTGGCTGTATACCATATATTAAAAATTAATTAAAATCCTTTGTAAAAGGTATATATTTAAAAATCCAAACGGGCTATGTTAGACAAAACGTTTTCGGAATCCATCATTCCATCATCAGTGTCTAGGAGTACATGAATGTAGCCACTAAATATATGGGTAAAAACCCGTTAACAAATAATTAGTTACATTTGTTTGACAGTATTTCGTATAAATTATTAGGATGTTAAAGTTACCGTTGGCGGATTAGGTAACATGGCAACATATGACTCCACGTTGAAGTTGCTAGTCCTGAGACGGTGTGTCTACGAGGACTTTATGAAAGCAACTTGAATCAGATGCTGATGATGGAATGATGGATTCCGAAAACGTTTTGTCTAACATAGCCCGTTTGGGTTTTTAAATATATACCTTTTACAAAGGATTTTAATTAATATACCAAAATGTTTCAAAGCATATCAAGAAGTTATGGACAAATATAATTTTCCCGCGGATTAGATTGGAGTATCCACGTGCTGAATCGGCAAATAATATTTGCTGCTACTGGTAAAAAACGATTTGGTACTATGTTGGAACACAGTTGTTTGTTGTACAAATCCAATTGAAAATTACATTCCACCAATATTTATATTTTCGAGAAAAAATGGAAACCAGATTTATTTTCCTGATCGTCTATTTTCTCCCTCGAATATAACAAATAAGTCACGTCAGTAGTTTGTCACTCAATGATGATTTGATTTGATGAAATTCATGAAGAATCAACTATATCGCAGATTAAAAGGATAAATCGTACGAGAAAGCAAACAACACGAAAAATGTTGAGTACGTTATTGCACTCCAACTGTACTCACCATTAGTCCCCTTATGGTAGAATTCAAACAAAAAGAAATAGAAAGTTCAAAGGCAAACTACAAGAGAGATTAAGAGACTAATTGAAATAGACCTAGAAGAAGCATTTGTAAGTGAACCTGATGACGAAGATGACGCGATTTTATTATTTTGTTGCGAAGCGTTGTAAAAATCCAAGCCAGGGAAACCATGGATACCATGCTGCAAATTTAAGCAGTGAACATATGATTTCGTGCATGAATTGCACCAAAAACAAAAACATACACTTGCGATGCTTGCATTTCGATGTATGCCGTTTTGCCGTAAACTATTGAAGACTCAAAATACTTGAAGTTTTTTTATATTTTGGTTAAAATTTGGACTACTATTAATTAGAATTTGTGATATTAGTAACAATAGTACAATCTCAGATCTCTATCGCAGAGGAGTTACATTTCATGATTTTTTTTTAAATGTCATTTTAAATATACTTTTTGAGGTAAACGGATAATGCATTTGAACGCATTTTCCGTACCTACGGACTACTATTAATTAGAATTTGTGATATTAGTAACAATAGTACAATCTCAGATCTCTATCGCAGAGGAGTTACATTTCATGATTTTTTTTTAAATGTCATTTTAGATATACTTTTTGAGGTAAACGGATAATGCATTTGAACGCATTTTCCGTACCTAATGGTTGATTGCTTTCGTTTTTGTGTAACCTACAAGGTGAATACCAAATAAATATTACATCTGACGCAGTTTCTACTTTTTTAAGTTGACTTATGTTAAAAGTATGACACAAAAAATAGTATGCCGTTTTAAGCCAGCGTCTCTACCTATGATGTCGTTTATAGGGGTAGAAACAATTTAAGCCTTCTTCTGGGAACTGAATAAAGATTTTTTTGTTACATTTGGCTCATAATCTACTGGAAAATGTAGAGATGTCACAAAATTTCATCACAATTTGAAAACTCTAAAGGTGCAATTGTACCTATGAAGCCGACGAAGGTTAATCTAGGAATGAGCCACAATAAACTCAGTAGTTAAGTGTCCACTCATATTAAACTCATATTTAACCTAATTTAACAATCCATATCTTGGGGATCGAACAAGAACTGGTGAATTTAAATTAACAAAATAAAAAAAAGGCTAATAGCTATATATGAAAAATAAACTAACGAAAATAGACTGTAAATATGAAAATTGTGGATAAAAAATAAGCAGAATCTTAAACTGATGCTTAAAAAGGCACACGAGAAGGCCAAGAAGAAGAAAAAATTAAGGAAATACAATACATACACACTAAATAAACAATAAACACACTACCACAAAAATAGCAGGTAAAACTAACTTTAAATTTTTGTAGAAGTAATAATATTTTCGAAAAATATGTAAATATATCAGTTATATAACTTTCACAAACAACGAAGCGTTCAAAATGACTTTGGCATTTCTAGAAAACATCTAAAATGGCAGCTACTACGTGTTATTTTTTTTACTATACAAAAACTATGTTTAAATTGTGCCAATGTTTTATCAGTTAAATACAATGTAATTATGCGCCTTATTTAAGAATGTTAAAAAACAAACGTACGTCGGGGAATAAATATATCAAAAGTTTTGTAATTCCATCTTGGCATAAATCGCAACCGTCTAATCTAAAGCAGAGGCGTAGTGACGTAAGGGACAAAAGGGCGATGGTGCAAGCATAACAAAAGGTTTGGCTTTTTTTCCAACGACACTGACCTTTGTGAAATTTCATGCTTTGAGGTTGACCTGCAATGTTGCCATCAGATCCTTCGCACCTGCACACCGCACACCACGGCAAGCGAAACGAGCTACTGGAGGCCTAGGACGCGGCGTCGTCGGGTGCTAAAACAGGAACGTCGGCGTCAGCAACCTAGGCGAATTCGAGCGTCGTTATATATTCGAGCGGTTTTGCAAACTGGGAAATGCCCCAATGCCAATTTTATTATTAAATCATAAGATTGCAAGACTAACTTAAAATGTAACGTACAGTGTTTTCTCAAACATGACGTTTTAGTTTTACGTACTTGCAATTTAAAAGTTAAGTACTGCGCAAAGAGTTCTTATTTTTAAGAGACTTCTTCGTACATATGTGTGGTTCCATATATTTGATCATCAGTCACTTGATGACTCCGAAATAAAACTTTTATCGCTTTTATCTTTTATACTACAGGGTAACTGATTAAATTATTTCTTGTTTATTTCATTATTTCATTTTATTTTTTGTGTGCATATTACAACTATTGAATTTACTTTCGTATTGTTCTATTTCCTTGCATTTATTGGAAAACCATCTTTCTTTGACTTCTTGGATTTTTGTTCTAATAAATTGTGAGGGACAAGATCTATGCGAAATTTTAAAGACCAACCTGCTGATAACCCGCTATTGATACCTTTTGTAACACAGACCCCTAGAGAGACATTACAGAGTTGTACTAACCTTTATCCAATATTCAAATAAAATTACAGGAGCAGTGTTGAATTTTTAATTATTAGTTTTGTTTAAATGTTTTTACAAATTGATAGGAACAATGGTTTTTAGCAGTAAACAATCTCGCAATATACTATTTCTAATCTTAGGACTGGCCAAATTAAATTTTTTTCAGTTACGAAAATAAGTAGACATTGTGTTTTGTGGGTTCGTAAATGAACACTAATTATTGATATACACAAAAAGAAGTAAAACTTATTCCAAATCATCGTCATTAAATATTTTTGTGAAATGTTGTGAAAAATATGATGTCTTTGTTTATAACATTTAAAAATAATTAAGAGAAATTCCTGCGGTTGACCTAAATACAAATTTACAAACAATTTTATATTTCCGGTAATGGCTAAGTACTTAATAAGTACATTTTTATTACGTACAACTTTGCCATTTAACTTTTTTCTTTTCATTGGACTTGTAGTTATGAGGAAATTAAATTGTCAATACCAAAAACTACAAAAAAGTGCTTTTTGTTTACAAAAAGAGTTCGATACTGCTGCCATCTACCGATACCTTGTCCAACCACTGCCTTAAAATAAATTTGACACAGAAATGAAGCTCAATTTATCTACAAAAGCGATAAAGATTTTCTTTATTATTTGTCATATGTATATTACAGTTACTGAATTTCGGGATCATTTGGTTATAATTACCAACTTTCACTTCCCGGGTAGAAATATGCTAAACATTTGTTCTAAAATTATATCTTCCCAGTGGAGTACAAATAAAAACTTACTTAGGACAAGTAATTGAGTATAATAAATTATTGTGTTAATTTATAACTTTAGACCGAAGTTTATACATGAAAGTAATGTCAAAATAAGAACTTTTAAATAACACCTTTTAAGGACAGCATTTGTATTATTAGAAGAAACGCAAATATAGTCAGCAGAGGAGATGTTATGTATATAAATCAAAATTATCAATTAAGAGTTTTGGAAATTAAATAAGTAATTTGGAGGTAGCGGCGACTGTCTTATTTCTACAAAAAATACAAAAAATATGTTTGTAAATATGAGTTAGGAGGACAAATTCGTTAAACTTCTTGTGCGCTCAAATCGATAGCGATAGAGTGTTATGACGTCATTTCAGGAAATCTGCTTCGTCAGACACTCGGGCTGATATAAATTAAAAAACGAAAAAACTGTAAAAACGATATAATTAAATAACCTTAACGTCCACGTTGGTAGAGCTGGGTTCCTATATTCGCTGGATCAAAATACGAGCACTATTCAGAGCAAGTATTCTATATCGGCGAATAACGAACGCTGATGGTACAGGGTATATCTGATTGGGTATGTGTGCCATATTCAGACCATGGTCGGTCCCGGTGGAATCCCTGAGTCCGAGCACCAGTACAGTTACTATCCGTACAAGCTTTCGAAGTCCTTAAGACTGTACACCCTTCCAGTTTTCTGAGAGCTTAGGTTTATTTAATCTTTATATAACCAAATATATCTAAAAGGTGAGTAAATTATTTCTTCTTACTCATCCAGCTAACTCCATTCTTATAACGAGTTATAAATTATTTAAAACCGAAGAAACGCAAAATGAAGATTTTCAAGGCTAAAAACTGTAATAAAAATTATTATTTTTGAAACCATCAAGTGCCTAAATTCAAGTTCAAGATCTCTTCTATGAGCTCCCGATGAAAATTCTGGGTTTATTTTAATTTATAATATTGTTTTTTAATTGCGAATGAAGTGTGTATGGCAGAATTATTCAAACCAGCAAAAATTTGTGTTCCTCTCTCTTATACCTGCCGCAGCGCGAGCGCCCGTCCTGTTATGACCTATTCATTAACGAATAAAAAACAAAGTTTCAAAATTATGGAACAAGGTTTAAACTTGAATTTAGGTCCTTGGTATATTCAAAAATAATGTTTTTTACTTGTGTTTTTGAGTCTTGAAAATCGTAATTTTGCTTTTTTTCTGTTTTAAATTGTTTATAACTCGAAATCTATCAAGTTTACAGAAAAATTACAAGAAACCTATTTTGTTTAGAATATTTAAAAAAATTGTTTATGCCAAAAAATGGATTGTTACAATTTGTTTAAAAAAATTGTTTAAAAACATTTTCTACAGCTAATAATACAGGGCAAGATTGTCGGAAGAAGTGGCCCAGGCCGAGAAAGAACATCCTGGCTCCAAAATCTTCGAGAGTTTTACCAAGAGACATTCGCTAATCAGTTTCGAGTTGCCGTAAAAAAGTTAATACTATCAATATGACCGCCAACGTTCGATAATCGGAAATGGTACTCAAAGGAGAAGAAAAAAATTTGAACAACTTTTTGCCTGGGCGACCTCTTGAACCTTATTTTGGGGTATCTCATGAAAGTGATTAAGGAAAAAAAAAAGAATATTTTTCAGAACGAACCCGAGTTTTTCGCCTTATATAAGAGCACCTTAATAAAACTTTTCCTTTCAGTCACAAAAAGTGACAAATTTTTTAACCCTCAACTGGCGTTGTGGAGTCAGGCGGACCCCCAGTATTTTTTAAATCCATGTAAAACTTTTATGCTTTGCTGCGCCATCTAGCTTTAAGTTGGTGCACTCGTAAGCCACTCCGATAGGCACGTCAACTGTGATTCAGTATTGCTCTGAATAGACAGCGGGTAAAGTTCATTTGAAGTCAGTGGTACCACACGACGCTAATGGTGTTTTATTGTAAAAGTGTAAAAGTGTAAGGCGGTGGTATGATGAATTAGAAAGTGATTTTAGTAATTATGAGGACTACAACGAGCAAGATTTTTTTCCAGAGAGTGACCATAACTCTGATTCTTAGATGAAAGGCCAGAGGGACAATACTGAAACAGAAAGTCAGGCTATAGGTGAAGAAGAAGAGGAGCCAGAAACAACAAATAAAAAGTTTTATTTTGGTAAAAGTGGTCTGCTGTTCCGGCCAATCCAGATTTGAATATTAGAACAAAAAACACAACCTGGTAAAAGTTTTTCCGGGGTTGAAAGGACCTGCAAAATTTGGTGATGTCTCTGATCCCTTCAAAATATGGAGCCTTTTTTCACAAAGGATATGGAAAACGAAATAATTCTACGGAGAAATGAAAAGATATTGTTATTTCAAGATAAATTTACCAATTCTGATAGAACAGAACTGAGAGATCTAACAAAGGAAGAAATTAGAGCATTTCGAGCTATCTTGTATTACTCTTTAGTTTTCAAGTCAAATGATGAAGAATATTTGCAACAGATAGAACGGAATGAGACATATTCAGATTCAGATGCATTATGTCTTTGAAAAGTTGCTCGCATGTCTAAGGTTTGTTGACTGAATAGTTAGTGTAAATATTTTATTGCTTTAATTTTAGGTTTGATAATGCAAATGATTGAGAAGAACGTAAAACTAATGATCTAACTGCAGCAGTGTCTTGGTTGTTTGAGCGTTTTGTAAAAAAATGCCAAGACTGTTATTTTATGGGAGAATTGTGTTGTATCGACGAAATGCTGACAGGATTTCGCGGTAGATGTAGGTTCCGCATGTACATACCTAATAAACCTCAGAAATATTGACTGAAAATTATGGCAAGTACCCACTATTTCTATAATGGCTATATTTATTGTGATGATACTGATAGTTTTTCTCTAACAAATGAGAAGAGATGTTTCATGAAACCAACACAAGTGGTGTTGAGATTGTGTCGTCCAATTGCTAATGCACACCAAAATGTCACAGCAGACAATTGGTTTTCATCCATAGAAGTTGTAGCGTTATAACTGCTACATTGTCTGCTTTCTTTCTTATGTTAATATATTTCGTTAATTCTATTCCCCAATTTCCATATCTTCTATCATAATTCATATTCTTCTATATCCTCCATTGTATCTCTTATTTTTCTATATATTTTCTCAGATATAGATTGTATCAGAATGTATTTTCATCTTTACTGGTATTTGGTATAAAAACCAGTTGGCGTCCAAATCTATCTTCTTTATATATATATATATATATATATATATATATATATATATATATATATATATATATATATATATATATATATATATATATTTTTCAGTATCTACCTTTCCTATTTGCTTAATAATCATCATTTTTATCTTTTACTCAAGTTTCTAAAGAATGAATTTTATTTTTATCTCTATTTCTGTTACTTTGGAACGAGAGGTGCCATCTTTATTCTCTGTTTAGTTTAATGCTAGGGACATTGTCATTGCATTGTTGGTTAACTGTCTGTCAAAGACTCCTTTTTGTTGACATTTCCCCCTTCCCGTTAGATACAAAGGTCGATATAATGGCTTCTATTCCTAAAAATGTCGATTTTCTTCATGACTTCTGTAAAAGTACAATAACCAATTCTTGTGTCGTCTTCTGATTAGAAGTCAACCTCCGGGATACATTTCTCAGGTGCGGGTCAAATTCTATTAACATCCAGAAGACCAACCGGCCTGAGAATGGCACTATCATTCCGATAGGAGAGTTGACTCCGGGGCAAGAAAATCCACAGCTAACAACATGGCTTGCTAACAACCATATCAGAAAAGACCAGGATAAAACCTAGGATTTGGTGACAAACATTTTTCTTTACTATAATGTAACACTTAGCAAGAAGTCGAATAATTTTTATTTAAATTCAATATCATATTTAAACATGTATTTTTCTGTCATTTTTTTTAATATTTTAATAAACATATGTTAATTTAACTGTGTATTGTTTCTTCTTTTTACTTGTTTGCGTGTGTTGCTCCAGAGTAGGCCATATTCACGTCCTGAGTGAGCTAGCCAGGGAGTGTTTCGTATAACGTCTAATGTAGCAATTTTGCAATTGATACATTAGGGGTTATGACGTTAAAAATTGGTCCCAACGGGAAACGATTTGTCGCTCCAACGTTGTTAGTGATGTTAGTCGGGTTGTAGCAGCAAACTAAGGTTTGCGGTTACAAGTTGACAACAGCAGCTCAACGTTATGATGTTACAAATTGAGCCTCGAAGGGTTACAAATTGGCACCCAATGAATATTCGTTGGCACGTCATAGATTGACGTCCAATGAATGTTCGTTGGAACGTTACAAATTGGCTAGAGATTAGAGAGCAAGATAAGAGATATTGAAGAACATTCAATGAATGTTCTTTGGAACGTTACATGCAAGCATTAAAAAAACGAGGACTGACCTACGAGTATGTTGGCACGCTCAAGCGAAACAAAAGAAAATAGCTATGCAGTTCCTTCCAAGTCGGAGCAGAGCTGAAGGATTTTCCATTTATGGTTTTACAAATTACAGTTGTGTTAATATCATCATTGCACCATGGCGAATGTGAGGACATAGAATCTGGAACACCTGAAATCATTTGCTTCTATAATCAAACAAAAGGCGGTGCGGATGCATTAGTTAAAAAATGTACCACATATTCTACTAACCGGCGAACTAGGTAATGGTCAATGACTATTTTTTTATAATATTGAATGTTGCAGGTGTCAATGCACAGATTTTACATGGATGTTATAAAAACAAACAAGCCATAGAGAGAAAAGCCTTTTACAAAATTCTTGCAAGACAACTTGCAGAACCATATCTCAATATAATACTGTAAAATTTTTGATTACCTAGGAAGCTTCGCATAGGTATCAGTAGAATACTAAAGAAAGCTTTACCTGAAGCAGAGAGTGGAGAATTAAATAATCAGAACCAGAAACGAAAGAGATGTGGTATCTGTGATCGAAATAATTACAAAAAACAAACATGTCGTTCAGCAAATGTTCCCGACCCATGTACGGCGACTGCAGGGCATATGTTTGCTAGAATTGCATTTAGAAAAATGTTATATTTAAATAGTTCGCAGTTTTTTTGATAATAATTAATTTTAATTAGAGAGTAAACATATTTTAGTTCCTTGTTCTTTACATGAAACGAAAAAATGAAGAGAGAAACAGTGATTATATTTTTTATATTTCTTTTGTAAAAAATTTTGTTCTGCTGTCTAAAAGCCTTGAAAAATAAGTTATGTTACATTTTTTTTGCATTTGTCATTATTAATGAAAAATAAATAGAAAATCAGGTTACATTAATTTCGCAAAAAACTCAAAAAAAAAATGGAATCCGGTAGACCCCAGGGCGCAGTTAACAGCAGAATAAACCACGATGCCAGTTTTTTTTTTAACGTGTCTCGACAGCTTATGGTCATTGACACGGGTACAGTAGTTTACAACATTATACATATTTTATATAGGTATTGGTACAAGAATTTAATATGAACATTTTTTTTTATAGAAAGGTTAGAACAATAAAGCTTATCACTATGCACTGTTTATATTAGCTGAAATAAACTTGTTTCTTTTAAAAATCTAAGAACACTGTCAAAACGGTTTGGAATACTGAGAATGTCTTTTAGATTTCCTTTTAGGCTGCGCTTGTTTCTGGAAGAGTCATACTGGCAGCAGTCCACTATCACGTGTTTGATGGAAAGGACGTTATTACAGTAGTGGCATACTGGAGGGTTTTCTGATGCCATAAGGTATCCATGTGTGAGACGTGTATGCCCTATTCGTAGTCGGTGAATAACTGATTTTTCTTTCCTGTTCATAGAGGAGATATTGACGTGAGATAAGTTGGGCAGAACTTCATGCAGCTTAGTTTTTGTTTTAGTCCACAGGTCCGCCCATGAGCTGAGGATTTTTTGTTTTACCAATATTTTAAGATCAGTATGGATTTGGACCCCTTGGAAGGCTATGTCAGAAGAACATGCTGCTTTAGCGGCTTGGTCTGCTTTTTCGTTTCCCAATATACCAACATGAGGTGGAGTCCAGATCATTATAACTTTTATGTTAGCAGAATATAGTTGGTTACAGATAGTGTGGATTTCCTGGACTAGTGGGTTTTTCGAGAAAATGCATCTTATTGAATAAATCGAGGAAAGAGAATCAGTGCAAATGGCGATTTTTATGCTTTCATTTGAAGTAGGACGGATTGAAGTCTTTAATGCTTGGAGTATTCCATATAATTCTGCGGTATAGATACTACAACTTTTAGGCAATCGCACAGAGCTTATTGTCGTCGTCAGTGTGGACACAGCGGAGCCACAACAGTCTTCATTCTTGGACGCATCGGTGTATAAAATTTCATCAAATTGTGTTAAGTTAAGGATGTTTTGGAAGGATTTTCTAAGGATTAAGTTTGGGGTTTCTGTTTTGTCGAATCTGCATAAATCAGTATTGAATATTGGAAGATTGTGCATCCATGGAGCTGTCTTGGGGGTATAAATAGAAGTAGTATTGGAGAGGTTGATGGAATCTAATAAAGGAGATAATATTTGTGGTAATGTGAGAGACTGATTGGAAGCGTTTACTGGGGGAGGTTCTACGGGATTGATTAGATTTATTACCGGGTTACTTGGGTTTGCTGATATTCTTACAAAGTATGAAAGTAGAAGCTGCTGCCTTCTTAGATGGAGTGGTGGCTCTGAAGATTCAATGCACAGACTTTCAGCGGGGCTTGATTTGAAAACACCGAGGCATAGTCGTAGGGATGTATTTTGAATCGTGTTTAGAGACTTTAGTGGGAGCTACTAGATGTCATATAAAGAATACTGCCATAATCTAGCTTAGAGCGAATTAACGCTCTATATATTTTAAGAAGAGATTCTTCGTTAGCTCCCCAAGAGAAGCTAGCAAGAGATTTAAGTAAATTGATTCTTTGGGTACAGTTTCCTTTAAGTTTCTGAATATGCTGTCTCCAGATAAGCTTTTTATCAAAGGTGATACCTTTGATTTTTATACCGTTATCAAAGGTGATACCGTTTTTATCAAAGAAGTGTCAAATAATTTACTGTTTGTAAACGAAGTCCATTTAGAGTTATAGAAGGTGGATTATGTCTATGCTTTTTGGTGAAGTGAATTACTTTGGATTTAGGAGCTGAAAACACAAATCCAGCACGCGTAGACCAGGTGTCTATTTTGTTTATTGTATTTTGTAGCAAAGTGCTGGTGGTAGCTGTGACTCTGCCTCGGCAGTATAATATAACATCATCAGCATATATCGAGTACCTGACTGGTGGTTCTATATATGAGGAAAAGTCATTCATGCTAAGTAAAAATAAGGTAGTGCTTAAGACTGAGCCCTGAGGCAAACCGTTGTCCAAAGCGTGTGGTTTTGATATTTTTCCATTTGTTAATACTCTAAAATATCGACTTGTTAAAAAATTTTTTAAAAATAAATAAATGTTACCAGTTAAATTATATTCTGTTAATTTTCTTAGAATTAGAGGTCTTTGTACAGTGTCGAAGGCACTTTGGATATCTAAAGTTACTGCTATGACTTCGTTTCTATTCGAAAATGCATTAACAATGTCAGTATGTAGTGTGACCAGGTTATCCATTGTACTTCGATTTGATCTGAAACCTGTTTGGACAGTTGAAAGTTAAAAACGGAAAAAATGTCAGCGTCAGCAACCTAGTCCAACTCGAGCGTCGTTATTATATTCGAGCGGTTTTGCAAACTGGGAAATGCCCCAATGCCAATTTTACTATTCAAGTTTATAAGTCCAGTTAATTTGCAGGGCACTGTATTATCTTGCATAATCATTTTACAACTTCATGATTTCTTCTATATTCGGACAAAAAGCGTCAAGGATCTCTACATTATTTAGTATATTTTGGATAAGAAATTTTATTAAAAATGGTTTTTTTTGTTTTGTCTATAAATAATAATTAGTTTGACTAATGTTTTCGGTTGTAATAACTTTATTCTATAATATTACTAAAATATGAACTTTGTACAAACATTCCACTAAAAGTAAATATTGATAAATATTATATCTTGTTAGTAGGAAATAATATTGATATGAAAGGAATTTAGAGCAACGAATGGAACAGTCGAGACAACTTCTTGAAGAAAAATTTTTTAACATTTAATAGGGCAAAAATAGAGTATGTGGAATGGTTATTTAAAGATGGAGTTGCACACTGCAAATAAAATAAAAGCTTTGCATGGTAAAATGGTTTGGAAAACAAATAGTTTTAAATAACTAGGATTGGTATTATCGTCATCATTTAATATTTATTTGTCCACTGCTGGACATAGATCTTCCTCATAATTTCCCATCTCTTTCAATAATGTGCCCCTTGCATCCAATTCCTATGGCAAAGTTGGTCTCCATTCCAGTATCCGCTTTGTCCACCTGATATCTGTCATTCGAGCAACGTGACCTGCCCAATTTTACTTCAATGTTGCTATACTCTCTACAGCATCAGCCACTTCTGATCTTCGTCGTATTGGCCAAAACAATTGAAGAACGATAAAATTAATCAATATAATGATTATTTCTGGTATAAACGAAAGTGCTAGAAGGTTCAAGATATTTCAGATTTATAATGCAAGTCAAAAACATAATTACTTCATTTAAATGCATTGTGTTTAATAATAAATTCATACATTAGCTTGTATTACTCACAGATTATTTTCATTTTTATTTAATTTTGTGAAAATTTGTGGACACTTTGAAAACTGTTTATGAAAGTAGATAGTCTAATCTTTATTACGAAATAATTTTTATGCAGATGAGTAGAGAGTAACCAAAAGCATTCGTTTATATTTAAAATTGTACAAAAAATTTGATTAATTTTGATTGAAGTTCTAAAAGTGTAATCTTTTAAAAATTGGTTCAATATTGAGTATTTACTTTTCTCTGGCATATTTATAACTGCCGCTATTACAAAAATCACTTGAATTATAAAAATAAAGAAAAGGTGTAGTAAAATCTTAAAAATAAACGTAGCCAAAATGTGTTAGGAAGTGACAGCTGTCAAATTTGTTTGGTTTGGTTATTTGGGGAGGGGATAGCGCCAGATAACGTCACACATAACTACCTGCTTTAGGAACAAGAGTAGTTCCGAGATGTTAGTTTTTAAAATTTTGTTTTTGGCCAACTTTTTATGTAAAATGCCACTCTGTGCGTCGGTCAGTAGGAATACCAAGGAAGAGAAGATAGACGAATTGAGAACCAATGCTAAAGATATATTGAGAGTGGTTAACTGGAGGAGGGCAGCCAAAAAAAGGGATGCTTTGAGGCGGATGCTGGGGAAGGCCAGGGCCTGACTTCAGCTGTAGCACCATAGGATAGAGAGAGAATCATTTCATAACCTTTTCTACGAATAATAATAAGAAAAAAGTAGAATTTGACAAAATACATATTTATTTATGTTATACAAATTACTTGGTTAAATAAACAATTCACAAATTAACTAAATGCATTGTTATGATCTATGCTATAAGGTAATCCATTTAAAAAATCATCAATTTTCGTTGAATATAACCAGAGATATTGCGTCTCTTATAAATTTAAATTTATAAATTCAGTTTTTGAAACAGTAAAATCGCTTTGCTTTTAAACTTTGAAGCTCACTTTTAAAGGAATGGTTTTAAATTTTTTTTTAGTTCAAAGTTGAACTCTTAATTTTGTAATGATTCTTTTAAAATTTATTATTTTTATAAACAAAGCCACGGTAAATTTTTGAAAAAAAAAAGCGGTAATATTTTTCTGAAGCTATTTTCTTGTGGCATCTTAAAGTAGTTAGTATTTTATTATTTTTAAATAATAAAATTTTTTTTTATTATTTAAAAAGCGCTGACTTGGGTTTTAGGGATTGTAGGAGATTATGTTTTTTTTAATTCATGTAAAAATATCAATATGGCAAATAAATTAAAATAAGTTCCCTGGTCTATATGTTTTACTATAAATTCGCGTTTATTACTAATTCTTCTTCTTTCGGTGCTATATGGGGTCCCTCTAAACCTTGGCGATTACATTGGCGAGATATTCACAGCCTTCACCTAATCGAAAGAGTTGTGCAGCACTGCTTATTCCTATCCAATCGCGAATGTTCTTGAGTCGTGACATCTGCTTACTATTTATACCTCTGCGGCTCTCGATTTTACTTCTTATCTGTGTATACTTATATTCGTTCAATTCTGTTTTATCGTATGGTAGTTTGTGGTCCGTTTTCTGTGGCCTTCAAACTTCTTCTTCTGTTAAATATTATGTTTATATATATTTCAGGTATGGGAACAGTTTCAAAATCTTCTTCCTCTGTGTAGTTTTTAAACATTTTTCCATTTTCTAATTGGGTCGCTCAAAAGCACAATGGCCTAAGCGTAAAATTGTTTTGAGATATCGGCAACTAAAGAATTGAGCTAAAAATGAAACTCACTTTTGTTATCAATAGGTCCTCGAAGACACTTTGTCTCAGGACCATGTAACCTATGTAGAGCCATACGTCGCCATGTTACCAATTCCAACGGTAACTTGAACATCCTAATTTGTAATATTATTATATAATGTAACATAACTATAAATTAAGAACATTTAAAGGGTTTTTACCCATATATTTTAGTGGCTTATAGCATGTATACTTCGTTACACTGATGATGGAAATTAACTTTCCGAAAACGTTGTGTAATATAATTGTGATATAGCCCGTTTGGGCATTTTATTATATACCTTTTATAAAGGATTTGAAATAAAAATTTTTGTTATACATGTAAGGAAGAAGACCCTTAAGGTCTTTATATTTTAGTTGCTCTATGGGTCCTCGAGCAGGATAGATTATGTCTAAGTAGACGTCGTCTTTTTTATCTGAAAGACGTCTGTTCGTTTTTTTTTGAGACACAATTAAATAATACACTCTTGTTATTAGAATATTTAAAATAAATTTTGAAGGCTTCTTCTACTTTGAATATTAGCCACTGCATTTTAAGCCATTCTACTTTTATATCTTGCTCCCCTTTTTCCAGTCTGTAAGTAACTTTTTAGTACACTTAAAATTTTCAGAGGTCATTTTAAATACCTGAAATTCATTATTCTTTTGAAACTGAAAATAACTTTTACCCAACCGTCTGGCAAAAAAATGTCTTTAAAATATCGTTTTTATTTTTCGATCCCTCCAAAGTCTCTGTCATATGCCAAATAGGAGTGACCGGAAACTAGAAACTTGTGATGTATGACTGTGGGACTGAAAGTATTGGGAGACAGTCATGTATGTATGTACAAATAGATGCCAGTTTAATATTTCGATTCTAACCTACGCATTGATCGCTGTAGAAGATCAAAACCGGTGTGTTAACATACGTTTTTACGTAGTGTAGAATGCAAGAACCAATTTTTTGAGGGCCACGTTCATACCATACATACATGTGTATCCGACATGTCGATTTTAATAAGCCACTCCCGTAGAGATACTAGGAGTAGCTAAAGTTTTCATCAAATCAAATGTCATTACTGGTGTGGTATCTTTATCTTTGGCTGCATCTTCTGTCATTCCACTTCGAGATGCTTCTGCCTTTCGTAGTTTCTGTTTCCATTCTGCTTTTTTCTACACCTGCACAGCTTTTTATTTTCATGTTATAAGCGTCACATCGTTTGCAAGTGTTATTAAGAGGATAACGGAAATAAAGATAAAAATATTCATTAAATATTTTTGAAAAGACGAATTTGGATACCTTCACTTCTGTTTTTTTACTTTGGACATACAGATGAAAAAGTTTTGAGATATTTAAATCAGGTGACAGGATACTCTCGATTAGGAACTTTTGTTGCGGCTATAGTGGGAGATATATTTGGCAAATTTGTTAATGAAATTATTTTATTTTAAATATCCGTTTTCGTTGTCTTATTCTTTTTGTCTATTTCTTTTCCAGTGGCGGAGTGAATAATTGGCCACTTCTTAATTTGTTTATTAAATATCTGGTGAGCCTTCTATCTATAACTTGTAAAGTTTTTTTCAAAAATGATTTGCGAACAGTTACCATATTACCTGATTCTTTTGGTAATGTATAAATTCGTGTCTTAGAACGTTTATTATGATTTTGAGCTGCTGTATGTCGTCCCTTATTAACAACATTTACTTGTATATTAACGTAAGCAGTCTATAAATTAAAAATCAGATAAGTTGTAGGAACTTTGGAAAATATTTTTTCTTTCTTCAAGAGATAACAACAAATGACACTTTCGTGGACAGCTACAAACTCTATGAAAAAATTGTTTCTCAGACACAATTCTACCACGAGCATTTAAATATGATTTTCCTGAATTTCTTCCCAAATTAGCCTTAGATCTTTTCCAAACTGACTTATTTTTTTTTACGTTTTTTACACCTACTTGATCCAGGTTCCACAAGTTCATCTTCTTTAAAGCTTTCCCTAGTTGTAGAAGACTCATCATCACATGGTGGATGGAAGTCAGAGTCAGAATCTGCTTCAAATTCGCTGGGTTCACGAATACTGGATGTATCGGACAACAGCATTTCCAAACTATAACAAAATTATTCTCTATTAATTATTTTAAGTAATCAAATGTCTTGAAGTTAATGATGAACCTATACTTTTTACAATATAGCTTAGAAAACGAGCCCGCTTTCTTAATTTTAAGGTTATAATCCTAAAAAATTTAGAATACTAATTTAAATTTTGAGCTGAAATATTTAAAGTCACTATTAATATAATATACAATAATTTACTCACGGTTACACAAGATTGCACAAACATAAACCATATAAAAGGCTGATAGTACTGTAAAAAACGAATGAACGCTAGACAAGAGTGATACAAACACACAAGACCAGTGTGAGAATGTCTACAATATCATACTGCACACTGGCCCAACTGTCACTTGGGCCACATTTCCATAACTATACCATATGAAATGTTTACGTAGCCTAACTGTGCAATTCGCGCCATCTATTATTATACAGTGAAACGTTAGTTGAGCCACTTTCTAATGAAAGATATGATAAAATGCCACCTATTGTACTACCTATCTGAATTATACAAAAAAATATCAGTTGGGCCACTCTGCTTCCGTGCGACTGAATTGCTCTGATGTATAAGTTCTTTACGATTTCTCGTAGTACTCATGGATTAGAATTGTCGTTCTATAATGTTTTTATCTAATGGAAAAGCGAAGGCAACATAAACAACAACGTAATCAAGACAAATACAAACAGATACACAAAGAAATTCGACAGAAAATTAAGAAAGCAAAAGAACGTTGGATGGTGGAAAGGTGCAACGAAATAGAACAATTGCAGGAAAAAGGAGATAGTTTTGGATTACATAAGAAGATCAAAGAAATATCGAATATACACAAAAGCCACCACAGAACAAGAATACGCAACGAGAGAAACGAATACATAGAGTCAGAAGAGGAGATAGCAATGGCGTGGAAAGAATACGCAGAAAGACTTTTTAATGACGAAAGACCAACACAACCAACGCGCAAACTTCCTTCCGAAAACTTATCAGGGCCATCAATAATGCGAAGTGAAATAGAATATGCAGTTAGAACCACAAAGATGCATAAAGCAACAGGTCCAGATGAAATTAATATAGAAGCAATAAAACTACTAGACGAGGAGAATATCGAAATCTTGGTAAAGCTGTTCAATACAATTTATGATACTGGTTACATTCCGCGAGAATGGCTGCAGTCATCCTTTGTAATGATCCCAAAAACAGCTAATGCCACAAAATGCAATGAACACCGCTTAATCAGTTTAATGAGTCACTTGCTGAAACTCTTCCTTAGGATATTACACTCAAGAATATACAAGATACTAGAAGAACTTAGCGGGTCAACACAATCCGGTTTTAAGGGAGGACTAGGAACAAGAGAGGCAATTTTATGTTTGAACACTTTAATACAAAACTGTTTAGATCAACGAAAAGATGTCTACCTCACCTTCATCGACAACGAGAAGGCATTTGACAATGTTAAACATGATATCATGATGTAATTACTACATAGGGCCAACATTGACCAGAAGGAGATCAGAATTATTCAGAATCTATACTGGAACCAAATGGCAAAGGTGAGGATTGATCAAGACCAATATACGGATGAATTTGAAATCCGGAAAAGTGTCCGCCAAGGCTGCATACTCTCTCCGATGCTTTTTAATTTATATGTTGAAAATATATTTGCGGAAGCATTAGAAGACACGGAATTAGGCATTAAGGTGAACGGCATACCAATTAGCAACCTACGCTATGCGGACGACACAGTGATTATAACTGATAAATTGAAAGATCAGCAGTTATTACTTGATAGGGTGAATAGCATAGGTAAAAAATATGGCCTCAAAATCAACATTTTGAAAACGAAATATATGGTCATTAGCAGAAACCTTCCAGAAAACCCGATAATATGCATAGGTGACGATCGCATAAAACGCGTGAAAACTTTTAAATACCTTGGCACCACAATCAATGACCAATCGGATCCACAACAAGAGATAAAAACCCGAATACAAATGGCAAGACAAGCTTTTGTGAAATTCAGACCGCTCCTATGTAATCAAAACCTACGTTTCGAAATACGCTACAGAATGGTCAAGTGCTACATATGGTCCATCTTGCTTTATGGCATGGAAACGTGGACTTTGAAAAAAACATCTATCAACAAACTTGAAGCATTTGAAATGTGGTCATTAAGAAGAATGATGCGCATACCTTGGGTGGATAGAGTTCGAAACCATGACGTCCTTAAGAGAGCCGGCGTGGAAAGAGAACTCTTTAAATTAATTAAAAAACGCAAGATTGGTTACCTTGGGCACATATTGAGAGGAGCAAAATATGAAATACCACAGTTAATCCTACAAGGGAAGATCGAAGGTAGGAGAGGAGCCGGCCGCAAACAATTATCCTGGTTAAGAAATATTAAAGAATGGACAGGAATACACAATACAGGCGAGCTGTGTCACGCCGCCAAGAACAGAATTCTAGTAATGAGATAGTCGCCTACGCACTTTGGTGTATGGCATGTTAAGAAGACGAATGTTTTTAATTATGTTTTAATTTTCTAATTTGTATTTTTTCGTTCTCAAAAATTAGTATGTTCTTCGTCTCTTTCATTTTCTATAATCTGTGTCCTCTACTTGTTCCTTTTTTGGTGGAATGCGCAGAGACTGATATACTCCACTATTAATTAATTATATTCAGTTTTTTGTCAAAACATGCAAGGATCACAGCAATCAGGTATGTTTTTTTGATTCAATAGATTAAGAAAAACAACTTGTTTATAGTTGTTGTCTAGTTTTGTTGCTGAATGTTACACAATTCATTGAATCGAAAAAGTAAGAGTTTTTATTTTAATAATGTTTTGTAATTTGTGTTTATAAGCCATTAATGTACATAAAGTCCTTTTCGGGTGCAACTGTCCTCTTTTTTTGTCTTCCTTCAATTATACCAATATTTTTGAGCACGAACGATTTGATATTATTTCACTATTTTCCAACCAACGAAGGTTGGTCTAATATTAGGCTTGAAATCATAGTTCTACCTCTCATCATTAATTTTACCATTTGTTGACAACAGCAATATTGTTGATTTCTGATCATTTTAAAGATTTTGATTATTATTAGACCTGCCTAATCGTAATCTTTTCTACCTTCCTTTCGATAATAGTGATTCCACCGTTCTATCTTTTAACATTTTTTAGAGGTAACATTATAGATGAAACTACCAATTAAAAATATCAAAATATGTGAAAGACGGAAAACAATACCGCATGAAATAAATAAAAAAAAGCAGCTGATTATGATTTGACCATAGGAAAAGTTCTTCAAGAAATATCTGCGAAATACATTTCTATAGTGACTTGTATGTTCAGTACAATTTTTTGACTTTCTTATTTTCGATATATCTGGAAAGTTATTAGAATTATAATAATCCCGAAACCAGGAAAAAACTATCTGAAGTCGCATGGTATTATGAATTAGCCTGTTGCTGGTGATGTTAAAAGTATTTGAGAAAATATATATAAATCGACTTGACAGATGTGAACTGTAAAAACATCATCCCCGAACATCAATTTGGTTTTCAAGAAAAATATGGCTCCATTAAACAAGTAAAGAGACTAGTCAATAAACTTAATGACGAGTTTGAAAGAAAAAAATATTGCTTGTCAGCGTTCCTCAAAAAATCCCAAGCTTTTGATAAGGTTTGGTATACATAACAGTCTTTGTTACAAAATATATAGATAGACGACAAAAGTACTTATTTTTTCACTTTGCTGATCGACAAGTAACAAAGTACATAACAGAGATGGTTCAACCAAGCATTTTTGATGTTCAAAAATTAATAACATATAAAATATAAGCAACAGAGGGCAAACGTAAAAGACAAGGTGATTGAAGCAAAAAAGAAGAGCTGGGAGGATTTTGGGAATAAGCTGACGAAAGACTACTACACTAACCATAAACTATTTTACAAAACTATGAGAAGCCTGAGAACAGAGAACAGACAACAAACACCAAAACAAATTAAAAATAAAGATGGCCACATCCTCTGCGAGAACGAAAGTATTATGAACAGGTGAAGAGAATATTTCGAAGACCTCCTGACTCAAGAAGACTCTAATAATGAAATAGACAACACTGAAGAAAACCCACATGAGAACCCAAATCAAAACGAAATAACATTAGAGGAAATAAGAGAAATAATACTTAGGCTCAAAAGAGACAAGGCATCTGGCTATGATAAGATAACTGCGGAAATGCTAAAAAATATGGGAGAAAATGGAAATGAAATGATTAGAAAAGTTTGCAATAAAGCATGGAATGAAAGCAAGATCCCAAAAGAGTGGGAAGTGGGCGTTATTCTACCCATTTTCAAAAAAGGTGATAGAAGAGACTGCAGCAACTACAGAGGTATAACCTTCCTGAGTGTCCCTTTTAAAGTTTGCGAACAAGTACTGGAGAAAAGACACAGAGCGTGTGGTGCAGTCACAGAGCGGTTTTAGGACGGGAAGAAGCATCCATGACTATATTTTTACACTCAAGCTGGTAATACAAAATGCACGAAATAGAAGCACGGAACTATAACAAGCCTTCATAGACCTCGAAAAAGCATTTGATAGGACCCCGCGAACCGAAATAGACAAAAGCCTAAGGAACAGAGAAGTAGACAGCAAACTCAGAAAAGCTATTATATGCCTATACAAGAACACAAGAAACAATATTGTACTAGATGATGTAATGAAGGAAACTAGAGAAGAAACATCGAGAATATTTGTTAGACATAGAAACCTGGAAATGATACAGATAGCGGAGTGCGCATTTGCGGATGACTTCGTCGTATTTGGAAGAAACGAGAACGCACTTAAAACAAACCTCCAAATATGGAGAGATAAATTTGAAAAACGTAATCTGAGAATCAATGAAAGTAAAGTCAAGGTCATGGTATCTATGAAAACAGACCAACATACAAACATTAAAATCAATAACGATACTTAAGAACAAGTCGAAACTTTCAAATACCTTGGAGTGCAACTAGAGAGTAGGGGTACACAAGAAGCAGAGATAAACAATCGAATAGCAAACGCTTCCCGGATATACCACGCAATTAAGAGCACATTCCTATCGAAAAAAGAAGTATCCCAAAAAGCCAAGATAGCTATCTACAACACAGTTTTTGTACCTATCTTAACATTTGGATGTGAAAGCTGGACGCTTACCACCAGACTAAAAAATAAACTGCAAAGAATTGCAAGAAAGTATCTTCTAAGAAGAGTACTAGGGGTGACCAGAATGGACAGAATACGGAACGAGGAAATAAGAGAACGCCTTAAAGTCCAATCAATAGAGAAGAAAATCGAAGAAACCCCACTGAGATGGTACGGCCACATGGTAAGGATGGATAAAGAAAGACCAGTGAAACAAGTGTGGGAAGCGAGAAGAAGAGAGAAGTCACCAAAGAGCAAGAAATTGGCAAACAACAAGAAGAATTGGAGAAAGTTTGTATACGAAACCTAAAAAGAGACTTTACACCCAACACCTTAGGGTAGAAGGGTTATTCATCATCATCATCCAGCCTCAAGAGTCCACTGCTAAACATAGGCCTCTTCCTCATGTTTCCAACCCCGTCTATCTTGCGCCGCTCTCATCCAGTTTTATTGAGTCTTCTTAAATCGTCAGTCCATCTTGTAGGTAGACGACCGACGCTTCTCTTGTCTTCCCTTGGCCTCCATTCCAATAACCTCTTTGTCCATCGCCCATCTGTCATTCTGGCTATGTGTCCTGCCCATTTCCATTTTAGTCTGGCTATCTTCTCGATGATGTCAGTCACTCCGGTTCTTCTCCTGATGACTTCGTTGGTTATTCTGTCTCGCAGAGTTATTCCTAACATGGACCGCTCCATTCTTCTCTGCGTGACTCTCAGTTTGGTAGCTGCTACTTTTGTTAAGGTAAGTATTTCTGCTCCGTACGTCAAGACTGGGAGGACGCACTGATCAAATACCTTCCTCTTTAGGCATGTGGGCAGCTCACTTTTAAAAGTTTCTCTCAGTTTTCCAAATGCTGCCCACCCAAGGCCGATTCTTCTCTTCAGTTCATGAGTCTGGTTATCCCTGCCAATCATAATTTCATGTCCCAGGTATTTATATCTATCTACGAGTTCTATTTCTTTCCCACCAATACTGATGTTCTGGTTGGGTACCAAATTGGTCATGATTTTTGTTTTCGAGATATTTATATTTAAACCTACACTTTCTGTAGCCACAACGAGTTCCTGTACCATCTCTCTTGCCATACCTAGATCTTCAGCTATTATAAGTATATCATCGGCGAAACGTAAGTTGTTTAGATATTCTCCATCTCTTTTTATTCCCTTTGTCATCCAATCCAAATTCTTAAAAGCATGTTCTAGCACCGTATTGAAAAGTTTAGATGACATTGGGTCTCCTTGTCTAAACCCCCGTTCTATTTTTATGAGATTACTGTTAGTATGTAGTCTGACAGTGGTTGTTGCCTGCAGGTATATTTTGTATAATAAATTTAGTATATATATATATATATATATATATATATATATATATATATATATATATATATATATATATATCTAGCTTGCATTCTTTAAGCGCCTGTAATATTTTACTTATCTCAACTGTGTCAAAGGCTTTGTGAAAATCGATAAATATTAGAACTAGAGGTTTATTGTATTCCACTGCTTTCTCTATTAGGGTTTTTATACTTTGTAAATGGTCATTTGTTCCGTAACTTTTTCGGAATCCTGCCTGTTCCCTTGGTTGATAAATCTCTAATTTTCTTTCCATTCTCTCAACTAGTATTCGCGTAAGCAACTTATATATATGGCTGAGGAGGCTAATCGGTCTGTAATTCTCTAAATTTGCTTTGTCTCCTGCTTTGTGTAATAGAATCATAGTAGCGTTGTTCCAGTCTGTTGGAATATTGGCGCTGTGAGGGCAGATATTGAAAAGTTGTTTAATTTTTTCAAGTAATACATCCCCTCCAATTTTTAGTGCTTCTGATACTATTCCGTCTTCACCCGGGGTTCGAAGGGTTATTGATTATACATATATATATATATATATATATATATATATATATATATATATATATAATTGATCGTAAAAGAATTGAATGGATACGGAGGCAAACCCAGGTGACTGATGTAATCCAAAGAATAAAATCCCTGAAATGGCAATGGGCAGGACATATGGCAAGAAGAACAGATAACAGATGGACCACTAGAACAACTATGTGGTACCCCAGGAACGCTAAGAGACCAAAGGGGCGCCCAAATCTCAGATGGGATTATGATATTAGAAAATTAACAGGAACAACGTGGTCTCGAATAGCACAAGATAGAAAAATATGGGCGCAAATGAGCGCAAATTATTAGAACAACGTATAGCTAAGACATCGTCGAATAATAATAAGAACATAGAATAACATTGAAATAAGGGAGGCTGCACCGTAATTGGAAACGGTTGATAAAGCTGCACATGATGATGATGATGATGATGATATATATATATATATATATATATATATATATATATATATATATATATATATATATATATATATACATATCTACAAATTAATAACATAAAATTTTTGATATTCAAGGTTAAGTTTCGACGCGAGCGGATTACTTCCGATTATACGCAATTTTAAAGGTTATCATGTTAACTTCTTCAAAATACATAGACTATCATTTTATGAATTAACCTTATTTATCCCTATAACAACGAGACGGAGCTAAAATATTATGTATAATAAAGTAATATCTTTGTTAAAATGCTAGTATTTATTTCTTGATGTGATATATCATTAAATATTAAACTGTCGGTGTGATATAACAGTTCAAAAAAGTAAAATCGCAATTTGTTCGCAAAGATTTTTGTTTAGAATAATAGTTAAGTGTACGTCAATGCTGATTTAGAACCGAAAAGGTTAGTATCAAAACTAATAGAAAGGCTAGAAATAATTTAAAATTTATGTGCAGTATTTTAATTACTTTAGAAAAAGATGTTGTCTCAACACAAACCAGTTGTTTTCAAAAATCACATTAATTTAGTAAAAATTTAATTTAGTACCTATAGTGAGTTTTTTAATAAAATTTCATATTTAACTTATTATACGGGGTTAATCAAAACGTGGTTTTTTATCCTAACTTTCTTCCGTTAGCGGATTTTCATAAAATCTTGTTTTTCGCAACCATACCTTCTAAGTATTATGTTTTTTGTTTCATGGGAAAATATGGATTGGTTCATTTATACGAGTAGAAGCGAAATGACTTTGCCACTCACAATTTACGACTTTTCCGATTATTACCATTATCTTTTGTATTAATTTGTAATACGACGATGGAGGCTTTGGTGACTGATATCGAAGAAATGTCATATCGACATCCCAGAAGCACTGTATTTAAATTATGATAAAAAGCAACGACATGATCTTGGCTTTAATGAACAATGATAACAATAACCAAACATAAAAAAAACTTAAATATAACTTAACCTAAGTATACAAATAACAAAGAAAAACTACTAAAAAATAACTTGAAGTTACATACGTCGCCATGTTACCAAATCCACTGGTAACTTTAACATCATAATATTTAATACCATATAATGTAAATTAAATTTAAACAAACAATTTTTAACGGGTTTTTACCCATATATTTAGTGGCTCAATATATGTATACCTAGACACTGATGATGGAATATGGATTCCGAAAACGTGTTGTGATATAGCCCGATTGGGTTTTTAAATTATATATATATATATATATATATATATATATATATATATATATATATATATATATATATATATATATATATATATATATTCAGGGATTTTACAATATTCACTGCCTTCCCTCGCTCAACCGTTTCCATCTCCCTCTGTTGTCCCATTCTCCATCGTTTAGGCCTCTCTTACTCATGGCGTCATCTACATCGTTCCTCCAGGATTTTCAGAGTTGTCCTCTTTTCCTCCTGCCTATGGGGCTTTATTCGGTTATTCTCTTTATCCATCTGCTGTCGCTAGTTCTTCTTACATGTCGATACCACTTTAGTCTTTTTTGTTCTATATATGTTAGTATCAATGATATTTATGATAGTATCAAGGAGTCCAATAAATAATGAACAACTAACTCTTGGTGGACAGCAAATAGAGAGAGTGACAAAATATAAATATCTGGGAGCTTACATCAACACAGAATTAGATCCAGACCAAGAGATCCGAGTACGAATAGAAATGGCAAGGGCAGCGTTCTTAAAATTCAAATAATTGTTCTGTGACAAAAATCTGAATACTGCGCTGAGACTGAGGTTTGTTGAATGTTACGTCTGGTCGCAACTATTGTACGGGGTAAAAACATGGACACTAAAAGCGCAAATAGTTAAAAAGATTGAAGCCTTTGAACTTTGGATATACCGGAGAATGTTAAGAATTCCATGGACTGCCAGGGTCACCAATGAGGAAGTGCTGAGAAGGATGGGTCGAGACAAAAAATTGTTGAGAACGATAAAAGTACGCAAGACTGCATATATTGGACACATACTAAGAAATAATAAATATAGTCTTCTGCAGGTCATCATGCAGGGTAGAGTCGATGGCAAAAAGGGAATAGGTAGAAAGAGGAAGTTATGGCTGCGAAATATTCGAGACTGGACAAACATGACTGTAGACGAATTATTCCACGTTGCAAAAGACAGAGAAGCTTTTAAAAATGTGGTCGCCAACCTTCGTTAATGGGGTCGGCATAGGAATAAGAATAAAATATGTTAGTATGTCTGTTTCTTCCATGTTCTTTGCTTTATTTCGTCATTACTTCTCCTATCTATTCTTGTTACTCTGCAGCATCTTCGCAGGCATTCCATCTCTGTTCGGTCTGCTGCTACTATCTTACTGCTGTTTTTCTTGTTTATGATCCAATTTTCAGCCCCATATGTCATAATACTTCGCACTAATGTTTTATAAATCTGTGTTTTGGTCTTCATATTTAGGTGTCTATCCCACCATACTGAGTTAAGTTGTCGGATTGCTGTTCTTGTTTGTCCTAATCTTTGTGTAATTTCTTCCTCTGTTTCCTTTCCTTGCCTTTTTCGTGTTTATAAACCCCAAGTATTTGAATTTATCCTTTCCTTTGATAGTTAAGTTGTCATCAATCTGTAGATCTTCTATGTCTTCTTCACTTGTAGATAGGTACTCTGTTTTCGCGAGGTTAATATCTGGGCCAGCCTTGGTATATTTTTCTTGTAGTTTCTTCATCGTGTAGCTGAGGTCGTCTTGGTCTTGTGCAATCACTACCTGATCGTCTGCAAAGCTTAACGTATACAGGTATTCGTTCCGTACTGGTACTCCCATGCCTTCGCATTTTTTTTTCATGTAGTCAAGGCTTTCTCTAAGTATATTTTGAATAGGGTTGGAGATGTGGAACAACCCCGCAGGAGCCCTTTTGTTGTGGTGAAGTCTCCTATGATTCTTGTTCCCATTTTAATGGACACTTTATTTTCTTTATACAGAGCTTTTGTAGCTTCTATGAGTTCCGTCTGTATTTCTAATTTGTACATTGCCTCCCATAGTTTTGACCTTGGAACAGAGTCATACGCTTTTCTCAGGTCCACAAATGCCAAATGTATGTCTCTATTTTTTGCTTTTTTCTTTTCCAACAGATGTTCAAGTATGCATGATCTTCCTGCCGTGAAGCCTGCCTGATCCTCCACGATTTTGCCTTCTATGCTTGCTCTATCTTTTCTTGCAGTATCTTCCCATATAATCTTCCTATTGATGATATTACGCTTATTCCTTTGTAGTTTTTGCATCGTTTTCTATCTCCTTTCTTAAATATAGATGTCATATATGCCTCTGTCCATTCCTTTGGGAGCTGTTCTCCATTTATGGCTTTCTGAAATATTTATTGTATCATCTGGTGTAATTTTTTTGATCCGTACTTTATAAGCTCAGTTAAGATGCCTCTAGGTCCCGGTGCTTTCTTATTTTTGATTGCTTTTATGGCCGTTCTCATTTCCCTATCTATTATTTCTATTTCTTGTTGTGGGGATCTGTTTCGTCTTCGCCTGTTTTTTTTTTCCAATGAATTGTGGTCTTTGTTCTCTTAACAGTTCCTTGTAATAGTCCTTCCATTCTTTGTCCTGTATATTTCCCAATTTAATTTTTTCTTTTGAGTTTTGTTTCAATCCTCTCAGTACTTTCCATGACTCCGAAGTTCTTGTACCTCCTATGTATATTTCAATATTTAAGCAGGTTTTTTCCCATTCTTCATTCTTTTGTTGTGTTATTTGTTTTTTCTCTTTTCTATCTTTTTCTCTATATTTTTTATAAACTTCATCGTTGTTTGTAGTCTGCCATTTTCTTTATAGTTGCTTTTTTTCTTCAATTATTCTTTTTGTTTGTTCATTTATTTCATAATAGTGCTGTTTATTAGTTATATGTTCTTTTTCTCCAAGGGCTTCGAATGCTGCTTGTTTTATACTCGCCTTTATATGCTCGTATATTTCTTCGATGTTGCCGTATCTAAATTCTATTAATTTTTGGTCTAGACGTTGTTGATATAGTTCTCTTATTGATTGTTCTTTTAAATTATGTACCTTTTATAAAGGATTTCGTTTTTAACATTCTCGTATGTTTTTGCTTAATTCCAGGTATTGCTTGGTTGTTTATTCGAGCGTTAAAATCTGTAATATTATCTTTCCTCCGACTTCGTCTACTACTTATTGAACAGCTTCTTGCATCCTAGACATTTTTCTCATATTTTCACTACGAAATAGACATGATTATTATAGTCACCTACCTTTTATCAACCATATCATTGTATAGACGAAGTAAAAACTTTTATTCAACACAGTCAAATAGATGAAACAAACTAAAGAAATTTTTATGCGAAAAATTGGTTATTTATTAAATCTTTTGTCTAAAATCACAAATATTAAAAGTTTTCAATTTTATTTATATTTTAATGATTATTTCTTATATTTTCAGATATTTACAATGAAATTTAAATTTTCTGCCAGTGATGTAGTTGCTCAGAAAAGAACAACGCATGAAAATATAAGTCTTATTAAAAAATGGCTACGTGCAGCCGATGAAAAATATGTACCGTCTTCATTATCAGATGAATTCATAGTTCTGTTTCTACTGTCTTGTAACAATGACATTGAAATGACTAAGAAGACTGTTAATGCCTACTATAGGTTAAGAAAAGAAGCACCTGAACTGTTTGATGACAGAACTTCCGAGAGAGAGGATATTAAGAAAGCTCTAAACACACTGTGAGTACTACTATAAGATAAATCGTTTTATCTGCACATTATGATGGTAATACTATTTGTGGGGGGAAAATTTAGGTACAATTAAAAAAAATTTATATCGTTTATTTATTGTAATTTGTTTCGACAAATAAAAAAAACAATAATCAATAAGTTTATCATGTAATTATCACAGGGGAGATCCGTCCAGTGACAAAAATCCTTTGAGATAAATTTCTAATACATATAAATATTTGAAATATAAATAACATTTTACAAAGACATATACTAACATATTAACAAATAGCAATAGTTAAAATACACACATACACAGTTAGGTATAAAATGATAAAGCATAGGTTTATGTATTTATAGGTATAGAAAGGTCCAACGTATCACAGCGTTTTAGTCTTTCTCTCCTGTCGCTTAAGTAGGTCTTGGGAAAGCGTATTTGGATGGTTCAGGAGTCTATTTTTTAAGTGCCACTGAGTGAGACAACGGTGCCTTTAATGTTTTGGATCTAAAGGTCTCGATGTATAACATAATTGGGCACACACCACGGCGCATTGGTAATATGTCTCAAAAATTTAGATTAAAAACGCTGAAGTTTCAGTAAGTGAGAATTAGATGCTGTACCTCATATCTGTATACCGTAAGTCCAAACTGGCTTTAGAATACATTTATACAGTAATAATTTATTATGTAGACCTTATTTGGATTTTTGGTTCATGAACCAATACATTTTCCTGTATATTAAGGTAAGTTGCAGTCGCTGTGTTCAGATGTGTTTTCCCAAATTTGGTCGTCTGTCAAAATGTACTCCCAAGTATTTAGTATCACTTCTTTTGGGTATTATGGTATTGTTTATACGCACAGATGGTACATTTCAATCACAAATTAATCCCTAATTTGTAATCTCACATTATTCTTAACTTCTTAACCTTTTATAGTTTCAGGGTGTATAATTGAAACATTGTGAAACATATCAAGTAATATTTTAATAATTAGAGTCCATTCACCTGCAAACCTGCACTTAATAAATTGCCAAATAATATATTTTGTAATTGAACTTCCTAAGTGTTGCAATAACGGCCTAGATTAAATTGTATTGTAAGCTCATAGTTCAAAGTTTGTTAGTATGAGAAACCTCTGTGCTGAGGTATACATTATTTGTGAAATTATAAATTGGGGATTCGAGCTTATTTGAGCGCAGTCCATTGTATAAAGTTACCTAACCAACAACTAGAGTGTAATTATCAGTAGCTGTCAATAAAACTATAATTTTTACTCCACGACTTCAACATTTTGTTGTATTAAATCCGATAAGAATCGGACAAAGGGGCATTAGAAAACAATATATATATATATATATATATATATATATATACCCGGTATTTTAGGCGTCACGCCCTTCCGGTAGGGATCTATGGAGGAGTATCACCAAGCCGCAGGCCCTTATCTCTTGCCGTACTGCTCCACCATAGGCCGATCAGACACCAGCATATTCTAGTCTAAGCCGCAGATTCATCTAGAATTTTAAACTGCTGCGTTAGACTTTTTGTTTTTCTGTACACCGAGCTGGGGACCGAACCCACATCCACTGAACCACTCGCAGTGAAGCGAATGAGAAGCCGGTCGCCCAGCCCGCTTGGCTATCTGACCGACTATTAGAAAACAATTCGATCCTGATATTTACATCGAATCTGTCCACCCTGCATACAGTAAATGTTATATGTGCTGATTTGCTGCCATTTACTTTAACTCGCCACAGCTTTAACAATTTCTCTAGATCATTTAAATGAATTTGTAAATTTTTACAGGCTGTAATAGGAATCGTGCTAGAAGCCATTATTACAGTATCATCTGCATAGGTAGCAATTGTGCTGTTTACTCTTGTGGGAATATCTGCTGTATAGAGTACAATGAAAAATAGCTGCTGTTCAATTTTTCACATCCAAAAAGTCATGTCATTTTTTCGCTGTATAAATTACTATCATTCTACCACAATTTTACAATCATTACCCTATTCCAACACATTCTTGGTGTTACAGAAGAATATTAAAAATTCAGTGGGTTCAAAGGATTACCAATGTTGAGGTACTACGACGTCTAAATAAGGAGTTAGAAATTATGAACAGCATAAAAAGAAGAAAACTAGAATATTTGGGTCACATAACCAGAGGAGAAAAATATGAGCTGCTGAGAATTATTATGCAAGGAAGGATCCAAGGAAGAAGAAGCATAGGAAGAAGACGCATCTCCTGGCTGAAGAACCTTAGAGAATGGTTTAACTGTAGTTCACTACAACTTTTCAGAGCAGCAGCTAACAAAGTGACCATAGCCGTTATGATATCCAACCTCCGATAGGAGATGGAACTTTAAGAAGAAGAAGAACACATTCTATTTCCACTTCAACCCATCTCCGTTAGAAATACAGACAGTTTGAAAATAGCAAACGGAAAAGACTCTCTCTTGCCTGTTGGCCATCTCTAGGAACAGTCGTTCTCTCTTGCCTACTGAGTTTCGCTAGGCTAGCAGCAGACGTACTCTCTTCTCTTCCCTGTTAATTATCGTTAGCAACAGGCGTATTCTCTCTACTGTTATCTGTCGCTAACAACAGACATTCTCTCTCTCCCGCTTATAGTTACGCGAAAAATACCGCAAGTACTGTTTTAAATCGTATACATACGCAAATGTGATCTATCTCGTTATCTCAGTGTTAGTAGTTAGCAGTTTATGGATGATCTTTAAAAACATTTTAAGTGCGTGAGACATTAGGCTTATAGTGCGGTGGTCGGTGCATTCTCTAGCATGTTTCTTTTTATGGGAGACAAATAAATGTTTAGGCCAACCATTCATCGGGTATGTCACCCGACTGGTAAATTTCATTAAAGGGCTTTAAGAGGATATCCATGTACTCCTTTTCTATTAATTTAAGGATATCAATAGGCAGTTGATCTGATCTCGGGCTTTTTCCGTTTCTGACGTTCTTTAGTGCATACAATATTTCTTCCTTTGTAATTTCCATACTTGTTTCTCTGTCCTCGAAAGATATATCCTGTAGATTTTCTCTTTCGTCGTCGAAGAGCTCTCCCATATATTCTTTCCATGGTTTCAGCTTTTCGTCAGTCGTTATCATAGTATTTCCATTTTTATCTAAAAGAGTTGTGTTGTGGATTTTTTTTGCAGCACTGCCATTTCTTTAACCTTTTTATATAGGTTGAATAGATCGTATTTGTTCTGAAGATCTCCTATCTCTTTAAATTTTTCCTCATAGTAAGTTTGTTTTGCCTCTCTTATCATTTTTCTGATTTCATTGTTAATGATTTTGTAATTTTGACTGTCTTTGTTCTTGGCTTGTCTTCTTTGGTCCATCCTGCCGAGCATTTCGTCGGTCATGCAGTTGTCTCTCTTTCATATCGATTCTTTTAATATCTCTTTGCATGTAACGAGGAGGCAGTGTTTTAATGTTTCCCATTTTTGGTTTATCTCGTACGAGTTAGTATCTAATTTGTCAAAGTTTTCGTATATTTTCTGTTGAAGGCTGTTTTTTATATCAGCTTCTTTCAGTTTTCTAACATGTAATTTTTGAGTTCTTTGGAGTTTTCTAATACGTTTAAGCTTAATCGTGACATTAACGATTAGCGATGTACTGACTGTATTTGTGGCCAAAATACAAAAATTATATACAAAAGCTGCAATCCTCACCTTTAAAATTGATTTTCATTTTTGTCATAGGACACTCTGATTTTAATTTTATTTTAAATTTTATTTAAAATTGATTTCGTGCACGTAACTGAAATTCAATATCGCCGGTCGCTTCAAACGTTGTTTCTGAGAGAACGGTTTATTTTCCAGAAAAAGTGATAATAAATGTTTTTGTTAAAAATTACCTTAGCTACATTTTTTATTTTAAATATTTTTTTTCTATGACGTACAAATTCTTGGTAAATTGATTTTTCCTCCTTTGAGGGTGGGAAAACCGGAGGAATGAGTGGTAAACTTTTTTGCATATTTTTGGGGTCACAAAATTGACCGACTTAGCAAAATTCATCTTGTTCGTATGATTTTTAAAGTCAAATCTCTGACAACTGGACTAAATATGCGTTTTTTTAATTAAATTCTCTTTCTTCTTCGATCATTATTTTTATAATAATAACTTCGACATTTGGTTTGACCAAGATTGACATAAATGTCTACGAAGGGATTCCCGATTGAACAGAAGGGCATATGAAGAACTCAGAAAAGATGCAAAGAAAATTTGTAGAAGGAAAAAGAGAGAAATGTTAAATAAAAAAATACAACAAATTACAGATTATAATAACAGAAGAGAGACTAGAAAATTTTACAAGGAAACCAAGCAATGCACCCAAGGATACATGACAAGATCAACAGTTTGCAAGGACAAAAATGGGGCAATTATCAGCGAGAAAGAGGAAATAATGAAAAGGTGGAAGAAGCATTTTTAAGAGCTGTTAAACCCAGAAAAAGAACAAAACGAAGATGAAGAAAGAAGTAATTCACCACACAGCAGAACAAGTAGTTGAGCAACCAATACTGGAAGAAACTATAAACGTCATAAAACATCTAAAAAATAACAAAGCACCTGGCACAGATGGAATAACTGCAGAACTGATCAAGAATGGTGGACATGCGCTATGGAGGCGTATCCATAAACTAATCGACCGCATATGGACACTAGAAGTCATCCCAGAAGATTGGAAAGTAGGAATCATACTTCCTATGTACAAAGGGGGAGACAAACGACTCTGCAAAAATTATAGGGACATAACAGTTTTAAATGTCGTCTACAAAATATTATCAGGAATTATATACAGCCGCCTGGAATCGTTTTCGAAGGAGATTATTGGTGAATACCAATGTGGCTTCAGACCAAAGAGGTCAACTATAGACCAAATACATATGTTAAGAGGTATACATGAAAAATGCGTTGAATATAACATACCTATTTACAACTTGTATATCGATTTCAAACAGGTGTTTAATGGAGTAGATCGACAAAAGATGTTAAAGCAACTATCTATGTTAGAGATACCCAATAAGTTGGTTAAACTTATTCGAATGACTCTGGAGGGTTCCAAAGCTATGGTGAGAATAGATGGAGATATGACGCAGGCCTTTGATATTGAAAATGGAGTTAGACAAGGTGATGCCTTATCAACAACACTTAACTTTAGAAGCTGTTGTTAGAAAACTTGATATAAACGACTGTATTAATACAAGATCAATGCAAATATGCGCATATGCGGGTGATGTTGCTATAATAAGCCGCAACAAAAGGGTATTAAGCGAAAAAGTTATAGAACTGAAACGAGAAGCTGCTACGTTTGACCTATATATAAATGAAAGAAAAACAAAATATATGAAGTGCACAAAATCGAATGAACATAAGAATCTGAAGGTAGACAACCATACCTACAAATATGCCCCCACTTTTCCCTACCTAGGCTCAATAATAAATGATAACAACAACATCAGTCAAGAAATACAAGCACGGATTCTTAGCGGTAATAAGTGCTTTTATGCATACAAAGACTTAATGAAAAGTAAGTTACTAAATCGTGAGTCTAAGCTTAGAATCTACAAAACAGTAATTAGACCAGTGGTCACATATGGATGTGAAACGTGGACCCTCTCAACCACTGATGAAAATTAACTGAGAATATTTGAGCGAAAAATACTAAGGAAGATATTTGGACCAATCCAATGCAGCGATGGTTCGTGGAGAATTAAAATGAACCACGAGCTGGATGAACTAATGCAGAGCGCAGATATTGTCAGATTTGTAAAGTCACAAAAACTAAACTTGCTTGGTCACCTAGAAAGAATGCCAGATAATCGAGCTGTAAAAGTAGTTCAGAGATGGAAGCCCCAAGGAAACAGAACAAGAGTAAGGGAAGTCCCGTAAATAGGATGGATAGACGACGTAGAGAGGGATCTTAAAAATATGAACATCAGGCAGTGGCGAAGGAAAGTATCCGACAGGGCAGAATGGAAGAACATTGTTAAGCAGGCCAAGACTCACAAAGGGTTGTAACGCCATTAGAAGAAGAAGAAGAACTTCGTCATTTATGTAGCTATCTGCCTTTTCGAAAACCATGTTTTTCTTCTCCTATAATGGCGTCTGTAATATTTTTTATCTTGTATACTACAAATTGAACTAAAATTTCCATATTTAGATGTTTTCACAGTCAAGGAATCATATCCATGTTTACTCTAATTTACCAATAGATTGCATATTACATAATGGACAAGCTTTTTTGTCGGTTTTAATCCGATACTAAGTAATTTAAATAAAATATTACAGTTTTTTAAGCAACCCGGCATTAAATAATCATAATTTTCGAATCGTGCAAATATTAATAAACCCGAAGACCTTCAATAAAACTGTTGATGACTTTGAATATAAGATGTTAAGAAAGCAGAACTGTAAATTCCAATGTTGATCAATTGATTAAGTGTTTTTAATTACCGTTTTTGCATATCTACAAAAAATGTAATATGATGTGTTTATTATATTGATTTTATTTATATCGAATATAATGTTTTTATTACTTTTTTAAACGAAGTAAACAGTTTGAGAATTAATTACAGATGACATAAATATCATGACCAGAACCAAAGCAACAGGTGAGAATACGTATAAGGAACTTAACCTTTCAGTACACGCGTCTCAAAAAATTGTATCAGTACACACAGCGGACTGTGAGTCCGCATATTGAAATAGCAAGTATGAGACGGACTAAAAAATTCTTCTGATAAAATAAAATGAACTACTACATATTATAAACATTTATTCATTATATTGCATGTAATACACATTCATTACAAATATTTGTGCAATGTTGTAAACACATATATTTTCCACATATTTGACACATGATTACTTGGTCAGACGGTTCTTTTTTCTGTCGCAGTATCTGCAGCGTCCCCTTTGTTGGACGATATTACCAGCTAGAGGCAGTAGTTGATCTTTAGATTCATTTCTGTAATTCTTAATTTCATTGATGATGAGTGATGACAAACAGAAAAGGCTAGAGCATAGGATGAAGAATAGAAAAGGCTAGAGCAAATTTCAACAAAATGAGAAGAGTTCTATGTACCAGGGATTTAAAACTGGAACTAAGAGTTAGGTTGGCGAGGTGCTATGTTTTTTCGACCTTATTTTATGGAATGGAATCTTGGACCTTGAATGCTACATCAATGAAAAAACTGGAATCATTTGAGCTGTGGGTGTACAGAAGAATTCTGAAAATATCATGGACAGAACACGTCACAAACAAAGAGGTTCTAAGAAGAATGAACAAAGAAATGGAAATTTTAAATTCAATAAAAACAAAAAAATTGGAATATCTCGGACATATTACACGTGGAGAGAAATACACCTTGCTCCAACTGATCATGCAGGGAAAGATCCAAGGAAAGAGAAGCATAGGGAGGCGTAGAATGTCATGGCTGCGCAACCTGAGAGAGTGGTACGGATGTACATCAAATTTCAGAGCAGCCGTCTCAAAAGTTCGAATAGCTATGATGATTGCCGACCTCCGCCGCGGAGATGGCACTTGAAGAAGAAGATGACAAACAAGAAAGATTAGCACCAGCATAAAGATGGTTATCAACTACTTGTCTAGCTAAACTTAAATTATATTTGCATTAATACCTGTAATATTTAGCATAGAATATAATACTACCATTGGGCATCTCCCGGTATTTCTAGCTGTTTTATAGGTAGCACAAAACTTGTCCACGGTATCAACACTCCCTTTAGTATTGTTATAATCCATTATGATTTCGGGTTTACCTGAGTTATAGTCGTTGACTCCATAAGCCAATATCCTGAATCCGATGCGTCAGCACCTGAACTATGATCGACCTGAATATAAAAGTGCAACTTGTGAATTATTGTTTTATTTTCCAGTGTGTAATTTATTTCATTTTTATTAATTATTATTCAGTCTGATTTGAACCTTCGTACAGTAAAGTCTTATTTTAACATTGTAACTGTTAAATAACGTAATAAATTCATTCTCTCGCACTTGTAAATTAAATAATTATTTTTTAAAAATCGTCCCTGAAGGGCAGAAACTATTAGTCCTGTGACTTCATCTATTTTATTATTATAATGAAGACTGGATAAAAGTTGGACGTTTTTATTTTGCTTGGGTTTGTAGGACACAACAGTGGCATTTTGTCGAAAGCCAAATAAACTACTGTTAACTAACCGTGACTTTGGAGGTTGACAAACTCAGGTGGTAATTCTGTTTTGTTTTTACGAATTGTACCAACTAACGTCAGTTTTTTCGCGTACAACGAATCTAACAGATCCATACTTGTGAACCAATTACAGAAACTCCGGGATAAGACGTAGAACGAAGATTAGGGATATTGTGGAAGAAATTACAAAAATGAAATGGCACTGGGTAGGTCACGTAGCCCGATATAATGACAACTGGTGGGCACGGATAATTCTAGAATAGAGACCCAGGACGACAACAACAAGCATGGGAAGACCTCAAAAAAGATGGGTAGATGACATAAGAGCAGTGGCAGGCAAACAGTGGATTAGATTGGCGAAAGATAGAGAAAGATGGAAGCAACTGGGAGAGACCTACATTAAGGAGTGGATGGAAAATGGTTGACAAAGAGAGAGAAGAGAGAACCAGTTATCGGTAGTAATATTCCTTCCTAATCCATATATGGGTTCACATAATCTCAAGACTACCACATTGGGAGAGTTGCTCACAGCATAAGGGACATCAGGTTGCTGCCCTACACAAAATTCAAGATTTGAAGTAAAGTAACACTTGGCATCAACTAGGGCAAAAATTTTAATCCCATATTTATTGGTTTTATTTGGAACATATTGCCTAAATGAGCAACGCCCTCGAAACGCTTCAAGTTTCTCATCCACTGTTACCAAATAAAAAGGACTGTAAGCAGCTTTGCAGTTGATAAGAAAGGCATCAAATATTTTCCGTATTTGTGCTAACTTGTCCAGCTTCTTACGTTCTTTGCGAGTTTCAGAATTGTCGAAACTTAAGTGCTGTAAAAGAAATTGAAACCTATTTAGAGACATCAGAAGTCGATATAATTCCATTCCTGTTCCTTGGGTATTGTATAAGTATCGTAAATTTAAGACACTGGATTATAAGACGCCGGTTAAGTACATCAATCCAAAGAGCGCTCGCATATGTCCGTAGGTGATATATCTTTACGAGAATAATTGGCTGCAGTTGAAGGAAGATGCTGATTTGTATATTCAACAATACTTTTTAACATGGCTGTATTAAAAAAGTGTTTACAGGTTTCAAGTGAATCTTTCAATATTTTGTTTGAAGTTTTCGGACCAGGTAAATGTTTCAATAAATTTACAGATCTGGCTTTAACAATCTTTAATGTTGTGTCTTTAATTTTTTCACTTAGAAGATGCTTCTGTGACAGGAGATGCTTCCACTGCAATATCCGAAATATCTTGTTTGCTCTCTGAGTTATCACTTATTTCTTCTACATAATCATCTTCTTGGTGATCATGATCATCACAGAAAAGTTCTTCTTACTCATAATCTAATAATGCTTCCTCCATCCACTTTTGAAGGCAGTTCAGCTCTGATTCGTAAGACGCCATCTGAAAAAAATAAACTTTATCATAAATTATTTGCAAAGATTATTTGTTTATAAAAAGAATTTATTTTAATTGTAAAATATGCAGAAAAAGATTAACTTACACATGAATATTATGGGAATATATGCTCATATATTCATGCTCATATTGGAGACCTTACGAAAGTAAACGACCAAGAGGAAGACCACAGATGAGATGGGTTGATGATATTAAAAGAATAGCCGGAACAAATTGGAAATATGTTGCTCAGGATAGAGACCGATGGAAGGAGTTGGGAGAGGCCTATGTCCAAACATGGACGACAGAAGGCTAAAAATAAGAAGATATGCTCATATACTAACTAGAATAATATAAGTTAAAAAAAATATGATCTTACCTTTTGTTAATTCAATACTCCAATAAATATAAAACCTATGTCAGTTACACCAGTACACGCACGGACTCTCAATCCGCATTTGCTTATAATTTTATAATTTGGAAACAAGTTAACGTACTAACTTCTCAGTCTAAAATAAGATAAAGCAGCCGAGTGGATGAAGACTTACAAAGCGGCTATAGAAAATAGTGAGGGGTATGCGAGAAATTCTATATTTCAATCAAACGCGGACTGTCAGTCCGCGCGTGTGTAGTGGAAGGTTAAATCATATGCTAAAAAATAGGTCTGTTAATAAATACAAAAAGACTAAAATCCTAGTAAAAGTCCGATCGCAAAAAAAAACAACACGACCCTATCTGACATATGACAGTTGATAACTTGGTAAAAATAGAGAGCTTTATCAATTTAAGAGTCAACATCACGGAGGATAACATTAGCGATGCAGAGCTTAACAGAACCGAGACGTACATCAAAGGGCTAAGATACGAATCTACAGGACCATAATCTGACTGATAGTGAGCTATGGATATGAAGCTTGGATATTGATAGACATCTTTGAAATAAAGATACTAATACGAATACTAGGCCATCAACAGGTGGCGAATCATGCAATTACGAAATATATTATATATATATATATATATATATATATATATATATATATATATATATATATATATATATATATATATATATAAATATATATATATTTATATATATATATACATAAAGAACCACCATTATCTCAGAAGTCCGTATACAGCGTCTTCTTGAGTATCAAACCAGGTCTCATCTATATTTACAATGTTTCGTTTTATTTTTCTTTATTCTCGTATATTTTATATATAATCGTTTCTTAAAGAAATCTTTATAGTTTACTCGGAGGTGAAGGAGCAGTTGTATGCCACTGTTATATAGTTGTATACAAACTGAATCTCGCTCTACTAATATAATATTGTATTTTATAAAAAGTTAATTTGTTTGTTAATCAAGTCATTTATCCAGATTTATCCATATGGCTCACACTCCTTCTAAGGGGAAAATTAAGTCATCCCAGATACCTACGGTATTACAACGATTGAGCTCTGGTGGGACTCTTTCCGTGTTATCGAGCCCAAGGTGACTTGGTACGTCGGAGTATCTCCCAAAAATTTTCTTACGCATATAGATGTTAAGAGTAGTATCGATTTCTGCATGATCTTATTGAGATGTTCATTAAGATTCAGCTGTTTTATGTTCTTTAAAAGGCTCTTTGGAATGACTACAGTAGTAGAGAGAATAATAGTTATCGTCTGGGTACTTTCCATTCTCCATTGTCTCCTTATTTGTATTTATACGTCTCCGTACTTGGCGATCTTCTCGTTGTATTTAACACGCAGATTATTATTGTTAGGGATCGCTATATCTATTAGTGCTATTTGTCTAGTAAGTTTATTAACTAATATGGGATCTGGATTATTATGTGCCATTGATTGGTCTGTAAGCACAGCGCGGTCCCAGTACAGCTTGTAGTTGTCGTTTTCAAGCATTCTCTCAAGGACGTATTGATAATAAGGGAGATGGTTGGTTTGAATAACTTCTAGTTTTTAAGGTGGTTCTTGGTGAATAATTTTTTCTACTAAGTCATGGCGCTCTTTGTAATCAGTACCGACAAACGCCTGGCAGCCCCCGGTAAGATGTTAAATAGTTTTTTGGGCTGAACATTGATATTGGGATTTGTCGTTTTGGAACTGAAGGTCTTTGACAATATATTTCAGGTAATTTCTACTTGGAATAACCTGATCTTGAATGGCGAATAGGAAACTCTCAGTCTCGGGAAACATTCTTCCTGATGTCTATGCTCTATTGTCGACATATTCTTGGCTAATCTCATTGACACGTCGCCCATGCAGAGGTTTAGTTCCCTCAGTTAAGGCGGCACTGTGTCATCTACTGCGTAAATTGCACGAGGTAAAGTAGATGTCTCAGCCTGCGTTTGGAAATAGGTTCTTAAATTAGCAACTTGTTTGTTCAGTTGCTCACCTATATCCATAAGTCCTCTTCCCGCTGAGAAGTTTTATTGCTTTCCACTGAACAGCTTCTATATTCATTTTAAACCACTTTATAATAACAAATGAGAAACTAAGCGCACAACAACCGTAAATATTTAATGCCTTAAACAAATTTTTACTATTAAGCGATATTTATATGAGCGATTTAGCTGTCTTACTCTTCGTAAGAATTCGAAAGTTAGTTCGGTTTTCATTAGTTAATTATCCATTTTTCTAGCTTGCTGTACTCCGAGATATTTGTACATATCGTTGTCACCCATTGCCTCGATGTTTGAACCGCTGAACGCTGAACCTTTCCTCTGACTATATTTAGCACATGGCACTTCAGTGGTCTTTGGTCACCGGCACTTTGGTGTAGTCCAAAGTGTATATTGATATAATTTGAGAAAGTTTCTACAGTTTTTAGTATCTGATCTAGGTGGTTTCGAGTAGAGGCCATTAATTTCAAACCATCCATATACATCAAATTGTGATAAGATATTAAGATTTTAGAATTCGTAAATATTCTGGTCATAAATATTATTTTAATTAAAATTGTCTTGACTTGGAAAACTAGGTCGCACGCAAGAGCGTCAAAGTGCGTTAATTACAGAATATTTGAATTGAAACCTCGCACGTTTAAAAATATTTATTGTTATTTTAAACTAAATATTAAGAACCCAAAGCATCACAGCTCAATGTTATATACAGTAGACTCCCTCTATAACGAGAACAGAAATGGCAGACTAATTACCTCGTTATAAGCGGATCTCGTTATATCCAACAACAATAATACTGTGCATACATATGAATATGTAGTTTTCTAAAACATTAACTTTCTATAGTGAAGCCATTCGGAGCAATATAAGATGCTAATAAATATTGTTTGAATGGCGTTTTTGAAAAAAAGTTGTTTACTTTTATTGTCAATGAAATACATTAAAACAAAAAAGAGTTGTTTACTTTTATTGTCAATGATATACGTTAAAACAAAAAATCTGTATTCTGTAAGTCTGTATAAAGCGTATTTTCAAGAATAACATAAACTATTGCGTCTGCAATTGAAAGAAGTTTGTCATTTTTGACTGCTTTAAATTGTCCAGTATTCTATCTATCATATTTTCTAAAGATGTGAAACAGTTTTATGCTTCTTTATTTGCGTTTTTTCTTTGGATAAAGTTTCTGACAACCTTTAAAATACTTTCCACATCTTGTCTATTAGGACCTCATTAGGTGTGAATGGTCAACCTCCTACAAAGACACTTATGAATCATAAATTGTAAATTTCCAACTAAGAATCATAAATTGTAAGAATTTTATTGCGGGTGGCGCAGTTAAAAAGGGTATTTATTTATAGCTACGGCCGGGCCAAAATGTAAAAAACACGTTTTTCAATCTTATTTTATCTCGTTATAACCAAATATACCTCGCTATAGAGGGTTATGGTTCAATAGAAATTTCACGGGACATCTAATGTACCTCGTTATAAGCGAAACCTCGTAATAACCGTGTTCGTTATAGAGGAAGTATACTGTAATAGGTAAACAGACCAGTAGTCGCCCATTATTGTTACACATTATTCATTCGTTACTCGTATTTCAGTTAAATCGTGTTTTGTAAATATTTAATATATTAAGTGATCTTCTTATCTTTAAGTTATTCGTGTGTATATAATAACTAATAAATCGATACATCACAAGCTTAACAATATGTAAATATTTTCATCCTACAAGGCATAAATGCTTAAGAGTATTACCAATCCATTTAGACATTAATATGGTTACGATATGAGAGATGACCTACACAACCAGAAAATATTCTGTTATAGAATATAACAAATCATTTTAATATTATAGGATAATTAAGCTTCGCCACAATAGTATGATTATTTCTGATGCTAAAACCTGAGTCAGTAGCTGAGATAGTAGGTTCATACCTAAGCAGAACCAAAGTGAACTCAACGAGTCCTCCTGGAAGAAGCCCCAGTTAATTAAAATATCTTCAGTTTCGATATTATTTTCACTAGATATTTAAAGGTGAATTTTAGTGTTCCACGCATAGTCATTCTATGCTTTGAAAGGATCACTATATTATCATTGACTTTATATATTTTCAATATATCTATAAGCCATTCATGCGGTACTGCATCAAAGGCCTTCTTGTAGTCAATGAAGGCAGTAAAAAGGTTTCTTTTTTTGGTGCATGCCGAGTTAAAAATGACTGAGTCGATAATAAGTTGTTCTTTGCAACCTAAAGAGCCATTATCGCATCTTTTCTGTTGAGGCTCTATGATATTGTTTAGAATACAGCGTTGGTAGATACCTACGCCGGGCTACACAGGATATGACCAATTTGCACAAAGTTGGAAGACAGGTAATTGGGCGGTACTTCACTGGATCTTGGGTGTTATTTTTATCCTTTCATATTATATGTGGTTCCCTGAGTAATAAAAATGATGGTATTTCCTGCGGATTATAAATAACATGATTAATAAAAATTGGTAAACACTCATGAACACTACAAAACTTCTTTAGCCAGAAGTTTTGAATCCCGTCTGGTCCAAGAGATTTCCAGTTATGAAGCTTTTTGATTTAAAAACATTTATCATTATTACTTTCCACCTATAATTGAATCTTCCAAAGAATCTAACTGTATAAAGAATATCTTCTACAGTTCCAAACATTACGTTTTTTGTAGATAAATTTTCTCATAAATATTGCTGTTAAATTAATGTTTTAATATAATGTCAAAATATGAAAAACCTATTTGAATCAATATGATTTATATTTGTTTCAGGAGACTGATAAGTATACCAAATCGGACAGAAGAAAACAATCAAGTGATTTATTGTAGTATCAAGGATACGGATAGCAAAAATTTCGAACTACATCCCATTATGAAAGCCTCATTAATGCTGATAGATATAGAACAGCACACTAGCCCACCAGATGGAGTTATTTTTCTTGCTGATATGAAAGGGGTAAGAATAATTAATAGGTGTAAAGGAATTTTAATTTTTATAACTACAATAATAATACCTAATACATTAGGTTTCTGTAAATTTTATGTTTTCTTATTATTAATTCTATTCTTCGTCTTCTTTTTATATACTTTTCTATCACCCTTTTTCTTCTACATAAAGACAAGTTTGATTAATTTTATCTGTTTTTGTAACAACTAAGATCGGGTGTGGAGTATCTCTGGATTTGGTGGTGGGTACCTAGTAAAAACATTATAACTTAACTGTTTGCCTATCTATTTGAGTTTATGAACTAAAATTATTACTATGTTCATATTTTTCTTTCTCTTTCTATAATGGTATTAAGTTGTCTGAGCCATATTTGTCCTCCTTTCCATTCATTTATTAAAGGTTCCTGTCTTAAAGTTACATTTTAAAATTCCTTCTTCATTCTGTTTTCATTCATCGTTAACTCCTTATCCATTTTCCACTCCGTTCAGTCCTTGGTGAATTTTTTCATTTGTCTCATGGTTTTTCCTCTTTTCCTATTTCAAATATTTGTTGGGACGAGGTTTTTCATGGTCTGCCTTTCTTTCTGTTTCTTGTTATTCTTGCTTCGTATAACATTTTAGTTATAGAATAGTAGTAACAAAAACTACTTTTATGAAAATGAAGAAATTTCTTTGCAATAATCATCTCAGTTTAGAAGAAAGAAAAAGAATGGTTAAATACTATATTTGGTCGATACTTTTGTATGGAGCAGAAGTGTGGGCACTAAACGTATCGAGTATAAACAGAATTGAAGCATTGTAAATGTGGACTCATAGACCATGCTGAAGATACCTTGGACAGCAAGAAAAACTAATGAGGAAGTGCTAATGAGAGTCAAAAAATATAGGAAATTGCTAAAGACTGTTAAACGCCAGAAAATGTCTTATCTGGGACATATAGAGAGGTAAAATCCATCTACTCGTATAAATATTACAACTGACCATTAAAGCCTAAATAAAAGGCCGCAGAGGTGTGGGAAAAAACAGGTTTCTTTGGTTTAAAAACATTCGTGAATGGACTCAGATATTAATTTCAGTACAATCATTCGAGAATGGTGGTCGGATAACTCTGGTATGTCACATGAAGAAGATAGCATTTTGACAAATCTTCATTTCATTTTGACCATTTAATATCTTCCATTCTGCAAATGTGTCCGTATTAACTTCTACTACTAGCTGGATATTCTCCATACTATTTATTATGGGTCCATATAATGAAGTGTTACAAAAATTTTAAAACATTGGTAAAATATACTATCGGCCCAGGTGAATGTCCCACGAGAGCTCATGGATTTCCCCAGCCTCCCATCCCCGGGAAAACCATGTCCAAACCCAAAGTATTCCCATCTGAACCCTTTCCTCCCTTCACTTTCAAACCAACTCGCCAACACACATTTGCCAAGCGCCAACACACATTTTAATGGCTTAAAACCCCAAAAGTTATTTTTAATGAAAGATGACACTACTAAACGGCCCTTAGTTTCCGGCGTCTCCAACACCCCCCAACAGGGCCGCCGCTAAGGTATTGGCCGACCGTGTGCAACTTAATATTTGCCGCCCCCCTTAAAGAAATGTGCAGAAGATGCATAATATAACAATAATAATTTGTAAATAGGTAAATACTTACTTGAACATTTAGACTAATCTCCATGATCCAACGTCCATATTATCCTAATGTATATCCCATCCTAATATCCTAATTTAAACGTCCATTTAATTAAAATAAACCGTGAATAGAAACATAGACACATAAAAAACTAAAAACGCACTTTTCGGGATTTCGTCTCGGTCCAATGTCGCACACACTTCATGTTCTATAGATAACATTGCTAAAGCAGAAAGTATATCTTGCTTCATTGAGGATCGCAAATAGTTTTTAATAATCTTAAGTTTTAAAAATGAGCGCTCACCCGTAGCTACAGTAACGGGTAGAGTTAGGAATATACGTACTATTATAGTTTTTTCCATTATTTCATTCAAATAATTTATTGGATGATCCTCTAAAAGCTAAACATTGTTTAGATAAAAATGTTACAATTGATAATAATCTTTCAACAACAGCGTCCTAATGTTTTTTCTCCATTTCATATAATTTTTGATGAGCAGAGTAAACTGTTAATCCTTTTTTTAATGCTGTAGATAGTTCAAACAGTTTTTGAGAATATTTTATATGAGCTGCACCGGATTCATGTCTTTTTAAAATAATAGCTAAATGTTGCCAGTCACTTACCCCATTAATTCCACTAAGTAATTGTCGGCTGCTTTCATCCCAACAAAACAGTTTACAAGGTGCACAAAAAACACTATTTAGTGATAATGAGTAAAGTAACCACGGGCGATGAATTTGGTCTTGATTAGGTAATGTGCGATAATAATAAGTTTCTGAAAATTTACTATTATTTGTATCTCTGCGGAAGTTAATTTTTGTAAATTGCTAAGGAAAATTTTCAACAACAAATTGAACTTAACTTGAATTCATATTTGCAGGCCTTTTTCCGGGATCATCTGAAACCAAGTATATGCCGGAGCTTCCTACACTGCAATCCCGATTAACTGGAACATTAATTATTCTGTCTTGGTTGGTGATTTCAGGTTTAGGCATTTCAGCATCAGCACTCGCACTATCGCTATTATTGTGATCAAATCCTCCGTCTCTATTCGCAGGAATATTCAATTGTTTGGCACTTTTTTCTATGGTTTGGACTTCGCTTGAAGTTGAAGGTCCTAAATTGATATTCGAGTCTTCTATATTTTCTGTATGTTTTTCATCAAAAATAATTCCAGTGCACCGCTAAGTTTTTTTTTTTCTCCTCAGTTTTTGCCTCTTTTATTTTTTTATACTGAAAGCCTGAAAGTAGTTTTCTTTTTCTTTCGGACATTTTGAAATTATCACTTAAGAACGAAGCCGGGCGAATTTAACAAAATAAATCCAAAAACACTTCAAATCAGTTGTCCAAATAATGTTTCTCCAAATAATATCTAGCTGTAACGCGTATACGAATAAAATTGTTCTGATCTCGACGTTACATCGAAATACAGTACCTACTGTGCAAAAGAAACGGGTACACTACTATATTTTACAAACAAAATCGTTTATCAAAAGCGTGTCTAAATTGATGGAATTCTCAACTAAGACTGAACATAAGACGTAATAACCCATCTATAATCATAACCGTAGGAACAATATTATAACAGAAATTTTACAACCACTTGCCTAAATTCTTGTAAAGTATCTACGTGTGGAATCCCAAATAGCTGAAGTCCGAAAGCCGCCAGCCGCTTTGAATTAAAAAGTATTTCCGAAACTGCTATATGACTGTACCTGCAAAAGATCGGCAGTTCATACAATGAATAATATTTTCTGACATTTTTTTTAGATTAGGATGAAAAAAGAAGTATACATGATAAATGAAACGCATTTGAGTATTATCACGTACTGAATAATTATTATTGTTTGGAATATTAGAGTTCACAGAATTATCTGAATCATTACTATTTAATTATTTGAATTTATTTTCGTTTTAAAAAAGTATTATCATCAGTGGACTGCTTTTGGCCGCCTCTATTGTTGGCCGCCCGTGTGCGATGCACACTTGGCACACATGGTAGCGGCGCTCCTGCCCCCCAACCAAGGTAGCGGTTGAATCCTCGGAAAAAATTAGGCTATTACAAAGAGCTACAAATGCATATTGCTTCATACAATGTTAGAACTCTTATATTAGATCAGAAGATGATGGAACTGGAGGAAGAGCTGAAAAGAATAAAATGGGACATCATCAGTGGTTGTAAACTGATTTTGTTTACAACCTTGTAATTTTCAAAATAATATATTTCCCTTTGTTCATAACTGTACTCCACCCTGTATGCCAAGACGCCCTATTCTATCCATCAATAAACTCTAACGGTACTTACTAAACCCCGTTAAAAATGACCTGTTCCCAACATAGGCGACCGACGGTCCCAAGTTCCCAAGAAATGCCCTCTGCTGTCTGTTAGAAATTCTCGCGGAAGAAACATGGTGCTGTAATAACAAAATTTGTGATTTGATTCTCAGAGCGTGTCTCTCTCTCAAGTGTTTAGCAATAAGAAAATTTGTCTCCGCGATTGTGAAACTAATAAATTTGTGTAACCACGTATATTGTCACATATAGTACCCACTAGGTTGTGTTACCTATAATACGTAAAGAAATAAAAGTTAGTTGTAAGTTACTAGTATTCTTTACTTACCATAGACAATTAAAATAATACAGTCCACATAAAAACCCAAAGAATACCGGCGGTATAAGTTAGTTGAAGATTAAAAGCACGTGGAATCACACATAATTCCACCTCAAACGCCGGTGATTTCTCCAATCAGCCTCAACGAAATAAGACGAAAAGGAGAAGCCCAAATTACTCTTAAATCATGACAAGTATTTCATTTTAGAGGTGAAGAAGACACTTCAAATGGTGGAGTAAGATTCATTATACATAGAAAGCACACAAAAAATATCGTTGAAATTATCAGCATAAGCCCCAGGATTGTATATCTCATATTTAAACTAATTGCAAGATATATCCTAAAGGTAATCCAGACATATGCTCTAACGACTACTCAGATCAAAAAAATTTAAAAATTGTATATGCACAGCAGCATATTACACAATAATTATGTGCGACTTTAATACGAAAATGGGGTTTAAAGAAGATGATGCAGAAGTAGCAATAGGTAAGTATGGATGTGGCGAAGAAATGTACGAGGGCAAAGATTGCTGAACTTCTTACACCAGGAAAATTTACCCATGATGATCTCTTTTTTCGATAAAAAACCTCAGCGTTAATGGACATGGATCATCCGAGATAGCTGTGACAAAAGTAAAATAGATTATATCATAACAAACAGAAAAGAAATAATCAAAGACATCGAAGTACTCAACAAATTTTCAATAGGAAACGAACACAGATTAATCTGAGCTAAGATACCATTAAATGTCAAATTGGAAAGAACAAAGATGATCCTAAAAACAAGAAAAAAGAAATCAATTCTCCCAAAAAAAAAAACAACGACTAACCAGACATATACAAGACTTGCAAGATGAAGTAGAAGATGTAGGTCAAGCAAATGATGGCTTATGGCCATACGGCATAAAGAAGGCTCTAAAAGAAACGGAAAGAGAGTGCTACCCGACCGTCCTGACCCATAAAGAAAAACTAAGCCGACATAAAAAAGAGCTAATAGGTAAAAGAAGACAGCTGACGGAAAAATACGGCTCAAACTATACAACAATGAAGAAATTAAATAAATATATAATAAATAAAACAAAACTTTATTCATCCTTGCAGATTATTTACATAATATAGGACATGTCAAAGTAAAAAGAAACTTTAAAGACTACCTATACAATATAAACATACACATAAATATAGAAACAACATACAACATATTATCTAAGACATAAATTCCGAGACACTATAAAAACATGACTCGATGAGATAAGTCTTCAATTTATTCTTAAATGCCCTATCATCATCTGCTTCACTTTTTAATTTGGATGGGAGCTGATTAAAAAACCTTACGCCGCTATAATCAGGGTTTTTTTCAAACATAGAAGTGTAATGTTTAGGAGTCCTAAAGAAATCTTTTTTTCTGGTACGATAATTGTGTACATCTGAATTTGATTTCAATCTATTAATATTAGCTTTTGTATACAGAAAACTTCTGTATATAAAAATTGAGGGAACAGTGAGTATTTGATATTTTCTAAAATGCTCTCTACACGTATGTCTATATGGTAAATTAAAAATCAAGCTAATTATGCGCTTTTGGGCTATAAAAACTTTCGAGACATTTGTTGCACTGCCCCATAGAACAATATTATATGACAAATGTGAATAGATGATAGCGTAATAAACATTAAGTATCTGTTTCGTTGTAAATAAGTATTTGAGTTGCAAAAGAGCATAGTATCCAGAATTAATTTTCGAACGTACATGATTAATATGTACCTCCCAGCTCATATTACTGTTTAGATGTAGTCCTAAAAACTTTGTAGTGTCAGATAAAGTGATAAAATCATTGTCGACTTTGACAGAGAAATTTTCCTTTATTGGAGTTTTTATATAAAATTGCATACATACTGTTTTACTCGAATTTACTATTAAGGAGTTTTTTTCGCACCAAGACGTAAACTCATGGGCTAAGGTATTGAGTTTTAACCTCAATTCCTCAGCATTTTCTGCAGATGCCACCAAAGTCGTGTCATTAGCATACAAAAAAATATTTTCCGTACTCATATATTTAGGCATATCATTGATATAACAAAGAAATAACAAAGGACCCAATATTGATCCTTGTGGAACGCCAAGATCAACGTCATACAAGTCTGATTGATAATGACCGACTTTGTTAGTTTACAAATTGCTACATTTAAATTTATAGAGTCAAAAGCTTTAGTTAAATCAAAAAAGAGGGCTCCAACAAATTTCTTTTGATCTAATGAACAATAAATGAATTTAAAAAATGTTGTTGATGCACTCTCGGTTGATTTACCTGGAAGAAACCCATTTTGATATGAACTTATTATGTTATATTTACTAAGAAATGACAACATCCTTTTATGAATGCATTTTTCAATAACCTTACACAAGACAGTTGGTACGGTAATTGGTCTATAATTTTCTAACATAGTTTTGTTTCCTTTTTTAAATATTGGGGAAACGATACCAATTTTCAAATCAGTGGGAAAAATACCCATCTCTACAGATTTATTTATTAAATCAGTTAACGGTTGAATAATGTACACGCTCATATGTTTAACTAGCTTTGTGGAAATGCAATCAATACCCACTGAATTTACATTTTTTAAGGATGAAACAGCCTCGGCTACATCGCTATAGTCAATAGGATAGAAGAAGAATGTTTGGTCAACATTTAAGGTCGTATAGTTTTTAAATTGTGAATTTCCATATTTGGCAATTAATGCATTTTTTAAAAATGATGAAAAGGTCCAGGTATATCCACCGGTCAATCCGAAAAGACGTAAGAGAAAACGATACAAGAGAAATAACTAAAAGAGTTCAAGAAAACAAAAGTTTAGCAGGCAAAATACGAACAACATAGGCAACAAAAATATTTACAAAATCCTTTTATGGTGAAATGTATAAGAGCACCGACGAAAGACAAGATCAGCCTCTGTTTAAAAAACACAAAACCAGGGATCAGAATTAATGCAAAAAATAACTCCATACAAAATCAAAACGGCACTTTTAGAAATGAAAAATAACAAATCCCCTGGCGATGACGACGTAGTGATCGAAGCGATCAAACTAAGTGGAAATTTGGTTTTTTGGAAACGGTTTTTTCTGTGGCTTTGAGCATTTCTGATGTAGCATATCCGTTATTACTTACATAGTAGAATAATCAGATCAACAGTAATTAATTGAACATGTTCTCATTAGATAAAGTATCGCGTAATCCGTACCTACTAATTTCAAACTTGATTGAAATTGTAACCTGAACACTATGCTTTCTGATTTTAAAACCAATAATTAGAAACATTTATCACGGGGCCACCATTCGAGTTTTTGTAGAAAACTTTAAAAAATTAAAAAGTCAAACTGGTATTTTGCCTTTTTTTGTAAACAACCAAGTCATCTGCATTATAAACCTGCTTTTAGTGGTTACGTCAGGTATTGGATTATGCAATTATCCTTTTTTTGTTTGTTTGTTTTAGTTGGGGTTTTTTCACGTGTTCAAATTAAATCCAATCTCGTTAAAGAAATATTTCACATATCTTGGAGAAGGAGTACCAACTCAGTTCAAAGGAATGCATTTCATGAACGGAAATTATTTCTTGGATCAAATGATGAATATTCTTAAGGCGTTTATTAATCCAGACGTTATAAACAGGGTAAGTATAGGTCATAAGAAGGTAAAAGATGTTTGACTTTGATATATAGAACATATTAAATGAAACGATAGCACAGCTCTTTTAATGTTCCAATTCTTCTTCTTCAAGTGTCCTGTCCGTTGCGAACGTTGGCTATTAACATGGCAATTCTGATCTTGTTTGCGGCGCTTCTGAATAGTTCGACCGATGTGAGCTCGAACCACTTCCTCAGATTTTGGAGCCACGAGTGTCTTCTCCTGCCTGGCCCTCGCTTACTGTCTATTTTTCCCTGGACAATCAATTGCAGTGGACGGTACTTATCGTGTCTCAATATGTGGCCTAGATATTTAAGCTTTCTTTGTTTAATTGTATTCACGATTTCTTTCTCCTTTCCGATTCTTTGGATTACCTTTATGTTGGTGACATGTTCGGTCCAGGATATACGAAGAATGCGCCGGTACACCTACATTTCGAATGCTTCTAGTTTTCTCGTGAGCGTCTCCGTCAGCGTCCAGGCCTCCACACCATACAGTAAGATCGGAAAAATGTAGCATTTAACTAGACGTAGTTTTAGGAGAAGAGACAAATCCCTGCTTATGAGGAGCTTTTCATATTGCTAAATGCTGCTTTAGCTCGTTCTATTCTCGCCTTAATTTCTGTGGCCTGTTCCCATTTTGCATTTACGTTGGTGCCAAGGTACACATAAGATTCTACATGGTCAATTACTTATCCGTAACTGTCGAGCAGGCTGTCGCTTCCTGCTTATCAGCATCCACTTTGTCTTCTTGAAGTTGAGGCTCAGGCCGTATTCCTCACTAACTGAATAAACTCTTTCCATTACCTGCTGTAATTCGTCTATGGTACTGGCAAGGATCACCGTGTCGTCGGCATATCTTATATTGTTCGTTAACTCGCCGTTTATTTTTATGCCCTAATTTGAATTTTCCATACAATAAATGTTGACTGCATCCAGTTCTCCGGGATTTTACCGCTATTATATATGTTGTTAAAAAGTTCAACTAGATTATCAAGGAACTGTTTGTCTGATTTACATAGGATCTTTAATATTTCGCAGGGTACATTGTCCGGACCTGCTGACTTATTATTTTTTAGTGTTGCAATGGCATCTTCTATCTCCGATTTAAGGATTGAAGGTCCTGTTTCTCCTTCCCCATATAGGTGATCATCAGTTCTGTCAGATGCAAATAATTTTTCTATGTATGATTTCCATGTTTCTAAGATCGTTGATGGCTCCGAGATAAAATTTCCATCGCCATCTTTTATGCTGTTGGGTGACTTATTGAATTTCCTCTTGTTTGCCATTGATTTTATTTTTTTGTGCATATTGTAACTGTCGTATTTTCGTTCGTATTGTTCTATTTCCCTGCATTCGTTGGAAAACGATTTTTCTTTGGCTTCTCGAATTTTCGTTCTTATGATTTTGTGGATCTGCTGGTATTTTTCTGCATTTTTATTCTTGAATTTACGTCTTTCATCCATCATATCCATTATCTCATCAGACATCCATTCTTTCTTCTTCCGTCTGTCACGTTTTAATAGAGTCGCGCATGTTGTTTGGATTGCTTCCCTCGATTTATCCCATCTCTCTTTTATGTCCGACGTGTTCTCGTACTTTTATTTCGGTTTCTGGGTTAGTGCGTTTCTTAATATCAATTGTGTTTAAATTAGATCTTTTCTCGAGCCGTTTTACTCTCATGACCATTCTGCATACCAACAGATTGTTGTCCGTAGGACCTGGGTACGTTTTTGATGATTTTATCATGTTTTTATATCTTGTTGGTACTGCTATATAATCTATCTGATTCCTTATGATGTTGTCAGGTGAGTCAGCGGGGGATTTTCATGTGTAAAGTCGACGTTTGGGGAGCTTGAAGAGTGTATTACTTAACAGCAGGTTATATTCCTGGCAGAAGCATATAAGTCTATCACCTCTATCGTTTCTCTCTCCTAGGCCGAAGTTACCCACGATCTCATTCACCTTGCCTCTGCCAATCTTTGCGTTAAAATCTCCCATCACTATTGTTACTTCATGTTTTTTTGTCATTTTCATCAGGCTTCCCAGTTGTTCATAGAATTCTTCGCTGGTTGCCTTATCTTTATCTGCCGTTGGCGCGTATACCTGTAATATGTTAATATCCACCGGTGTTGCTTGAATTTGTAAAAGCATTATTCTATCTGAATGGGGAGTGAAAGATTTTACTGCCGAATTAATACGTGGGGCAACTATTATTGCGGTGCCTTTTCTGTGATGTGTTGTGTCGTTTCCAGCATAGTAAACTTTATATCCAAGTAAATCGTATTGTCCAGAGTTTTGCCAGTGTGTTTCACTAATTCCCAATATATCAATTTTTAATCTTTTCATCTCTTTTACAATGTTCCAATGCGATAGAAAAAAACAAGGATTTTCGTATATCGGCACTAAATAGTTTGACAGAAGAAATGTTGGACTTAACTTCATTATCAGTTAAAGTATTTATTTTATGATCCAAAGCTTAGCCTTTGTACAAATTTGATTAACAATATATAAATACAAAATACAGTTAAGTTTAGCAATAGCGAAAAAATTTAACTATAACAGTAAGACCTTTTTCACAACAACCTGTTATTAAGGCATATTTTGATCCAAATAAACTAACCCTAGTCGATGTTCTACCATCGTATATATGGATAGAATAATGGGCTTCTTATTGCGTTTATATATGTATGTTTCCAAGTATCATACAATATTAACTCGTTGACTGCCGATTAAATCGTCATGACTCAACTCAAGAGTTTCTACTTACAGGCCGATGACTCAACTCAACTCTTGGGTCAAGTGCACCGTAAAATGACGTGACATAATTGATTCAGTATAGCTTAGGCCTTCAAGAAGTGTTATGTATTTTATTTCGGCCTATTGCTAGATATTTGTAAAAGATATTTACAGTTCTGGTCTTCAAATAGTTTGTGCATTCAATATGGACGGTGAAATTACAGGACCATCTAGACCTAAAAGTGCACGAATCGGAAGAACTATAAAAAACCTATAAATCTATGTAATTTATCTGAACAACAGTTCAAGAATTGCTAAATTCATGTGATAGTGATATCGAACTATTTTCAGAAAGTGGGAGTGACTATGAGTCCCGTAGATGAAACTAATTTAAAAAATCTTAATGATTCACATGCTCGTTCAAATGCAAATATACGTAACATAAATAATGTGCTGTTGTGGAGTGATTTACCAAATTTTAATAATTTTCAATTTTCTGGTAATCCTGGGCTAAAAACAAGTTTACTTATAGGTAACCCGTATGACTTTTTCCAATTATTCTTTACTGATGACTTTTTTGAACATATAGTGGTGGCAACCAATACGTACGCTGAAAATTTGTTTTTGAGCTAAAAAACAAAAGAGAACTCCAGAATAACTACCTGGAAACCGTTAACTGTTTCATCACTAAAAGTATTTTTGGTTTTATGGTTACACATGGGCAATATTCAATTTAATCGTATTCCAGATTATTGGAAAATAGATAACTTATACAGTCTTCCATGTTTTAAACAATCTATGAGTAGAAATCATTTTCTTACAATCTTAAGATGTTTACATTTTTCGCCAACACCACAAGTAAGCCAGCCAGGTTTTAACGATCGCCTGAATAAGATTAGATGGCTACAGGATTTTGTTTAACGAACGAATTGACCAAATTTATTATCCAAATAAACAGCTTTCCTTAGACAAGTCAATGGTTCTTTGGAGAAGGCGCTTAGCATTTAGACAGTATATCAAGAACACGCAACATAAATTTGGAATAAAACTGTATCTATTAACTGAACCAGATGGACTTACATTAAAATTAAGAATATACAGTTGAGCCGAGAAAGATATGCAGGCAAACATGGGGCATGTCGCTCATGTAGTATTTTCATTGATGGGAAATTATTTTGATCAAGGGCATTCAATTGTTTATGGACAATTATCACAACAGCCTTGTTCTCAGTAAATAACTTTTGATAAAAAAAAACTTACAGGAACAGGAACGTTAAGATTAAATAGAAATGGAAACCCGTCAGAAGTTATAAACACAAAAATTACCAAAGGGGGAGTTATAACTAAATATGCTGATGGAGTCGCAATAGGAAAGTGGCTTGATAAGAGAGAAATATATTTTATTTCCACAGAATTTAGCGGTGAAATGATTAGTCTACAGAAAAAGAGAAGACAGATGATCAAAAAGTTCGATGCTATTGCGCAGTATAACAAATACATATCAGAGATTGATCGTAAAGATCAGATGTCATATTATACAGAAAACGATTAGATCGTACAAAAAACTTGGCATTCATATGTCAACGTTGTTACTAAATAGTTTCCATTTATTCAACAAACACTGTATTAACAAAAATCTATCATATTACGATTTTCGGTATCAAATTATAAAGATTTTACTATCAGAAGTTGAGGCTTTGTGTCCTGATAAGCCTGGGTTTTGCCTTGGAGACTGCTTCAGACTATTTTATACTATTAATTCAAACATTTTTCATGGTTTTTTAAATTTGTTGTTGTTTATTATGCAATATAAGTTTATATAAATGATGTATGTTGTTTATGTCTAAATTTAGATTGTAATATTGGTTTAGTTAGATGACTCAACTGTTGAGTCATCGGCCTTATGTGTGAATACATTCTCAAATGACTTAAATGATTAGTCAAGGTTGAAAATACTGTTTGACATATATATATATATATATATATATATATATATATATATATATATATATATATATATATATATATATATGACATTGACATTTTTATCGGAACCGTTTTTCGTAAACTGTACCTAGTTGATTGTTTACCAGTAGTTTCAAATAAGCGAGTACACAAACAAACATATTGGCTATTATATTGAAAGAAACTAACGAAGGATATATTTATTATAACTTAAAAAATAAATTAAACAATACAAATAGTACTTAAATTTACATTACACAATATTAAATTGCGAATCGTCTAAATTGACATTTGAAAACATAAGTTTTTCCACTTTTCTTGTTAACCGTGTTATTTTTTTATTTAAAATTAAACCAGGTTTTGAACGTGTGTTCAAAAGGAACAGATTTTGTTAGAATACTACAATATTTTATAAATATAGTGGTTAAGTTAGGATATACACCACTGTAATGGACAGTTCCAATCTCCGTTCGAAATTTTTTGTGGGTAATATCATCAGACAAATACATGCCGACTTCTTTTATATCTCTCGATACAGGTTAATGTTTAGATGAGTCATGTCCAATTAATTCATCAAAAATACACCATGGACTTAAGTCATCTTTATCAGTTTTTTTCTTGTACTGGTTGATTTTCACTAGTACAATCTTCTTTTTCTTTTTTTATAGAAGTAACCAGCTTCTTAACTCTTTCTTTTGTCTTTTATAACTAGGTATTCTGATTAATGAATGAGTTTCGATGTACGATTGATCTGCATTTTCGATTTCAAATCTTTATTGATAATTCGTCAAAGGATTTATTTATTGTAAATATTCAATTAAGAATTATTTTTCTTAGTCAAAATTATTGACCTAGTATAAGAATAATAATTTTATTTTCAAAAAATGCACATTTGTAGAAGATGCAGCTTTTATGGTCCACTTTCTGAATATTGCAATAATTGAAACTTCTGACGCATTTCTGTCCGTTTCGACTACTTCTACTACAAGTACTGACATACTGCCACCGCCGCCCAAGCGTCAAAAAGGTCATAGATACTTCCATTAGTAAAAATATTAGTTTAGAACAAAAAAAAAAACAAATAGATATGGATTTACTAAACCTATGTAAAGACTCGTTTCATCCGTTTTCCATAGTTGAAGAACGAGCTTTTAAAAAGTTTGCAGGGTGGATTCCTGGATATAAACCGCCAACAAGAAAAGCTTGTTCATTACGTCAGGTTCATTACTTCAGGAATGTTATATCAAAACTGAGCAAATTATCACAAGTTGTTAATAAAGTAGAAAATATCTGTATTACTACTGACCTCTGGACATATGGAGTAACTGAGAGTTACATCGCATTAACAGGACAATATGTAACCGAAAATTTAGAATTTAAAACGGTTTTATTAGGCTGCTGCCATTTTTCTGGAAACCATAATTCAGAAAACATCGCTTTTGAAATTAGTGAAATTATTAATCAGTTGGGTCTAAAACGAAAAGTAAATTTTGTACTAACTGATAATGCCTCAAATATGATCAAAGCTATTAAAGATGTTTTGGAATGAAAACATTTAAATTGTTTTGCTCATACGTTAAATTTATTGGTGGAGGACGCACTCAAATGCTGTCGTGTACAAATAGATAAAATAAAAAGTGTTTTTTTTCGACAATTCGGCAAAAAACACATTTTAAAAAAAAGTACCTTATCTTTAGAAAGGCTTTTTAAAGTATCAATTACAACATCACAAAGATCACAAACGGCCAATCCAAGACGTGGAAACTAGGTAGAACTTCAACTATTACATGTTAAAAAGAATGACCGAGTTAGAGGAGGCAATCCGTTCCACATTTGTATTAGTTATTACAGACTTAGACTTGGACCAAATCTAAATAATGAAGACTGGATTATTTGTTCTCAACTTTCCCAAATTTTACGGCCTTTTAAAGAAATAACAAGTACAATGAGTGGCCAAAAATACTTGAAGGGTAGTTCAGTGATAGTTATGGTACGCTGCCTGCAAGAATCTTGCAATAAAATTTTAGCAAACGGCAACCTTACATCCATAGTAACCGACGTAGTACAATTACTAATATGGTTTAGCAAAAAGATTTAGAGGGATATAACAAAGTGGCACATTGTCATTATGTACATTTATGGATTCACGATTTAAAGTGCAGGGATTTTCTGATAAAAATGCAGGTAAAAAAACAAAAGAAAGAGTTAAGAAGCTGGTTATTTCTATAAAAAAAGAAAAAGAAGATTGTACTATTGAAAATCAACCAGTACAAGAAAAGGAAACCGATAAAGATGACTTAAGTCCATGGTGTATTTTTGATCAATTAATTGGACATGACTCATCTAAACGTACACCTGTATCGAGAGTCCATTACAATGGTGGAAAAACCATCGCCATGTATATCCTAACTTAACCACTAAAACTACCACTAAAGTATTTAAAATGTGAACACATGTTCAAAATCTGATTTAATTTTAAATAAAAGAACACGGTTAACAAGAAGTAAAGTAGAAAAACTTATGTTTTTAGATGTCAATTTAGACGATTCGCGATTTAATAATAACGTGTAATGTAAATGTAAGTACGATTTACTATTTGTATTGTTTAGTTTATTTTTCAAGTTATAATAAATACATCCTTCATTAGTTTCTTTCACTTCAATAAATATATACATAAACGATAATAGCCATTATGTTTGTTTATGTAGGTACTCTCTTACTTGAAACTACTGTTAATCAATCATAGTTATTGCTTACGAAAATCAGTTTAGTTGTGTTAAGAGCGTAGGCGCAAAATTTCGGGCCAATGCTTTTTAAATGCATTCATTTTTTTCGAATCCTGAGAAAACTAACAAATATTTTTGAAAAATTTAAACGCAGAATGAAAGATTAAATTATTACCCAGGGCCGAAAGTCCCTTAGAATAAACAAAAAAAAATTTTGAATGAGATATTTGAAATTCAAAATCACACTAAATTTTCTCTTTTTTTATCCTCGTAACTTATTAAAATAAACATTATAGAAGTTTTCAGAGACTTTCGGCCCTCGGTAAAAATGTATTCTTTCATTCTGGGTTTAAATTTTTCAAAAATTTATTGAGATTCGAAAAAAAACAGAATGCATTTAAAAAGCATTGGCCCGAAATTTTGCGCCTACGCTCTTAACGATAAAAACGTCAACGACCCACCTCTACTCTTTCGTTACCTGTTTCCCTACTTTGATTCGGTGCTTTGACCACGTGACATGAGACGTTGCCAAATCATTTTGTATGAAGTTTTTTTATTGTGGCGTTATATGCAGTTTATTATTTTTATTGGAAATAAGGCACAATGCGACTTTAAAATAAGCTTATTTTGACGTTTAGATTTTTAATTCTGAAACGTACTTAAAATACGAAACATCAATAAATTTTATTTATATAAAACGATTTCCGAAGTGGAAATCAAAATGTTATATTACACTTATTGTAAAGTAAAATTGTGGCATATTCCCAATAAAAAACAGTAATTATCATCATCATCCAGTCCCATTTTCACATCCATTGTTGGATATAGGCCTCCTCCAAACGTTTCCAATTCTCTCTATCTCTAGCTGCTGCAATCCAGTTTGTTTCTATTCTCCTTATGTCGTCGGTCCATCGGGTGGGTGGTCTGCCTCGACTTCGCTTGTCGGCTCTTGGTCTCCACTCCAATAATCTCTTCGTCCATCTTCCGTATTCCATTCTAGCAACATGTCCAGCCCACCTCCACTTTTGTTTATTGATTCGCAGTATAATATCGTCTACGCCAGTTCGTCGGCGTATCTCCTCATTTCTCAGGCGATCTTTCAAGGTCAGGCCCAGCATTGATCTCTCCATTCGCCTTTGTTTTTCCCCTTAGTTCTTCGGCAGTAGCTTTCGTTAAAGTTAGGGTCTCTGCTCCGTAGGTCAAGACTGGTAAGATGGATTGGTTAAATGCCTTCCTTTTCAGGTAAATTGGGGTATTTGTTTTAAAAATGTCTCTCATCCTTCCATATGCCGCCCATCCCAACGTGATTCGTCTATTTAGCTCGCAGGTTTGGTTGTCTCTGGTGATTCTAATTTCATGATCCAAGTATGTGTATTTATCGATTAATTCTACCTTGTTGTTATTGATCTGTATCTCTTCGCTGGGAACCATATTGGTCATCATTTTGGTTTTCTCGAAATTTATCTCCAGCCCAGTTTCTTGTAGTATGTCATTCAGTTATTGGAGCATGTCTTTGATCTCTCCCAGATTATCTGACAGAAGCACGATATCGTCCGCAAAACGTAGATGGTTTAATCTTTCTCCATCGATGGATATTCCTTTCTGTTGCCATGTTAGTCTTTTAAATGCATACTCAAGAACGGTAATGAACAGCTTTGGTGACATGGTATCACCTTGCCTGACTTCCCTTTTTATCTTTATTTTATTAGTTGCTGAATGTAGACTTATGGTTGTTGTGGCATTTTCATATATATTTTTAACTATATTACAATATCTGTGGTCGACCGTGCAATTTTGTAGTGCTCTTAAGATGGACGGTAGTTCCACTGTATCAAACGCCTTTAAAGTCTACAAATATCAATTCCAAGGGACGGTTATATTCGTTAGTTTTTTCTATCAGGGTTTTTAGGCAGTGCAGGTGATCGTTTGTGCCGTAATTAGGACGGAAACCTGCTTGTTCCCGAGGTTGGTAAAAATCCAGCTTTGTCTCTAATCTGTTCGTTATTATTCGGGTGTATAATTTATAAAGATCGTTAAGGAGACTGATTGGTCTGTATCTTTCCAGGTCTGCTATATCTCCCTTCTTGTGTAAGAGTACAGTTATTGAATTATTCCACTTTGTTGGGATATTTTAATTCCATAGGCATAGATTAAAGAAGTTTTGAATTTTGGCTATCAGTACTGAGCCTCCTATCTTTATCGCTTCCGTGACGACACCGTCCTCCCCCTGAGCTTTGTTATTCTTCATCTTTTTTAGAGCCTTGTAAATTTCGTTCAAGGAGATTTCTGGGATATCTTCGAAACCCTGATTTTGAACCTTCCTCTGCTGATATTCAACTATATCTAGAGTCGATTGGTAAAAACAGTAAGCTGTCATTTAAATCCATTTCGCCCAAATTTGATTATCTTAGAACATTGTTCAAATGTTAAAAAGACAACAGGTCAAATAAAACCAATAAGTTTGGCAACGTTGAACTTCACCTTTTTCAATATTTCCACTCATGCAAGTTTGGCGATTTAAAGGGCGGACCTAATATACCCCTCCCTTTTTAAACAGGTATTTCTCACTCCATCTCACGTAATGAGTGATATACCAAGCCCATTTTAAACATATCCAACTTTTGACAATTAGCTTTTGTGACACTTTTCAAAATTATTTTAAAATGTCCAACACTCCATCCAGTGTGCCTTCAGATTTAGGTTCACATAGTCTTATAGTAAAGCCTATTAAAATAGAAGAGAAACAGTTAACGAAATTTAAAAGCACCCAATCGGAAAACAAATTAAAAACCACCAAAAGTATCAAAAATAAAATCGTCAGCAAAGTCAGATCTTGGAGTAACAGGGATAAATATATAAATGGAACGACAGGAATGGATGCAGCAATAAGAAAGCAGGAATATGGTGAAGATGATAGTGAACCCGTGGTAAATATAGCAGATTCAAATCTGTCACGTGCTAGGGGAAGTTTGGAGAATCTGTTGTGCGATAAAACAGTAAACGAAGGTGGAAAATATCGTTCTTTATCAGCGGCATCCACCTCTACTTCAAGAAACTCCCCGCTATCGCCGAAATCATCTCCAGGTACTTCGAAATCTAGCAAACACCTAGTATGGGATTCTTTCGGTAAAAGAGGGCAAAAACTTCGTAAAGATTTGGGAAGAACAAAAATCTCACGTAATGTCCATACCGACCATAAACTTTTATCTATACTGTATAGGTTGAGTTTACCGAAAGTACAAGCTGAATATAGCCGCAAATATCAAAAATATTTTGGTTTGACAGTGTTGGCATGTTTTTATAACGCATATGTTGTATGTTTCAAATATAAAGAGATAAAGCTTTTAAAAAGTACATTTTGATTATACTGTTTTATGAATTCTGCAATTTTTAATTTATATGAAGCAATAACGAGTAAATATTTGTCTCTTTCGAGATTAATTGCAAGCATCTGTTGTAATCTGGCAACTGCTGATTTGACGATTGCCAAATCTATCCCTTAATCTATCAAAGGGTAATTGCTAAAAAAATTTCTAATAATTAACTGCAATTAATCTCCAAAGAAACAAGTAGTTACTCATTGTTGTTTTATATAAATCAAAAATTGCAGAATTCATAACATAATATAAACAAAATGTACTTTTCTAAACCTTTATCTTTTTATATTTGAAGCATACAGCATCTACATTATAAAAACATGCCAACACCGCTGTACCGAAATTTTTTGTTCCATGTTTGACATTTGCGGCTATAATCAGTTTGTACTTTCGGTAAACTCAACCTTAATTCGCGATTGAAAACAAAGTATCTGACCTCTGGCGGAATAAATTTAATTTTTATTGGTTTTTATGTCCCTATTAGTAATACACTAGTACCGGTTTTTTCGATACTCTTAACATTCTTATCGGCATTGAACATGTTTATGTGGGAATCTGAATTTTGGTTTCGAATAAGTAGTAGAAATCTTCGGATTTTTACTTTTTCCTTTAAATCATAATACGTTAGTTCTTAACATTTTAGCTGCACATACATTCAGCAGGGTGGAATCCAGAGGAACTGTTTCCAAAGAAATGTTTACCCAAAGAGCTTGCAGGGGATCTAGAATCAGAAGACGTACTTAGCGAAACGACGTTACAGCTGTTCAAAGATCGGGAAGATTTTTGGAAGGCAGAGGAGGAATTAAGGAAAAGTGCACTTAAATAGAAACAATTATTTTTTTAATAAATATTTATAGTTTTTATAGTGTTTTAATTTGTTCGCAAAGATCTCCTAATTTAACATTTTTTTTATTTTTAAATGCATATTTAAAATTTACTCATAAACAGTACATTGAGTAATTAGTAAGTATGATGACAATATTAACTTGATTTGGGTACCGTCCAGGGATAGTTCTCCATTTTCACCTATGTAATCAGGTCTTCTGGCCAAGTCTTCTTCAGTCTTCGTTCCTCCATTGGTGGCTGATATAATTCCCTGATAATTTGGATGTGATGAGTTGAATTAAGAATTTTAGCCTTGCTGGCGTGAAGTGATATGACTTCTTTTACGGTTGGTGATCCTAGGTCATTGCTCACATACCAAGGGGCGTTAGCTATTGTTGTTGGGGTTGTATTTAAAGCATATAACATATTCATTGACTTGAAGGCTTGACTTGACTTACTTCATAACGAATACAAGTTTCCAGTTTTCCTAGCATTTGTAGACTACGAAAAAGCTTTCGATACCATAGAACACACGGCCGTAATAAACGCAATGCAAAATTGTAGAATAGACAGCAGATATATTAACTTAATAAAAGAAACTATGAACCAAGCTCAGGGCCGCCGCTAAGGTATTGGCCGCCCGTGTGCAACTTAATATTTGCCGCCCCCCTTCCAACACTTTAGACATACATACTATTATTTAAAGAAATGTGCAGAAGATGAATATAACAAAAATAATTTGTAAATAGATAAATACTTACTTGAACATTTAGACTAATCTCCATGATCCAACGTCCATATATTATCCTAATGTATATCCTAATATCCCATCCTAATATCCTAATTTAAACGTCCATTTTCCTAATTTAATAACCATGATCCAACGTCTAGAATATGTATATCCTAATATCCTAATTTAAACATCCATTTAATTAAAATAAACCGTGAATAGAAACATAATCACATAAAAAAACTAAAAACGCACTTTTCGGGCTTTCGCCTCGGAAAACTTTTTGACAAAATCTTTAATGTCGAATGTCGCACAGACTTCATATTCTATAGATAAAATTGGAGAAAGCACAAACACATCACACTACAACAGCAGAGTCAACTGTTAATCCTTTTTTTAATGTTATAGCTAGTAAGCTAGTTTAAACAGTTTTTGAGAATATTTTATATGAGCTGCACCGGATTCATGTCTTTATAAAATAATAGCTAAATGTTGCCAGTCACTTACCCCATTAATTCCACTAAGTAATTGTCGGCTGCTTTCATCACAACAAAACAGTTTACAAGGTGCACAAAAAACACTATTTAGTGATAATGAGTAAAGTAACCACGGGCGATGAATTTGGTCTTGATTAGGTAATGTGCGATAATAATAAATTTCTGAAAATTTCCTATTATTTGTATCTCTGGGGAAGTTGATTTTTGTAATTTGCTGAGGAAAATTTTCAACAACAAATTGACCTTCACTTGGATTCATATTTACAGGCCATTTTTCGGGATCAGCTGAAACCAAGTATATGCTGGAGCTTCCTACACTGCAATCCAGATTAACTGGAACATTAATTTTTCTGTCTTGGTTGGTGATTTCAGGTTTAGGCGTTTCAGTATCAGCACTCGCACTATCGCTATTATTGTGATCAAATCCTCCGTCTCTATTCGCAGGAATATTCAATTGTTTGGTACTTTTTTCTATGGTTTGGACTTCGCTTGAAGTTGAAGGTCCTAAATTTATATCCGAGTCTTCTATATTTTCATGTATGTTTTTCATCAAAAATAATTCCAGTGCACCGCTACGTTTTTTTTTTTCTCCTCAGTTTTTGCCTCTTTTATTTTTTTATACTGAAAGCCTGAAAGTAGTTTTCTTTTTCTTTCGGACATTTTGAAATTATCACTTAAGAACGAAGCCGGGCGAATTTAACAAAATAATTCCAAAAACACTGCAAATAAGTTGTCCAAATAATAATTCTTAATATGTAGCCGTAACGCGTATACGAATAAAATTGCTCTGATCTCAACGTTACTTCGAAATATAATACCTACTGAGCAAAAGAAACGGGTACACTACTATATTTTACAAACAAAATCATTTATCAAAAGCGTATCTAAATTCATCGAATTCTCAACTAAGACTGAACATAAGACATAATAACCCATCTATAAACATAACCATAGGAACAATATTATAACCGAAACTTTACAACCACTTGCCTAAATTCTTGTAAAGTATCTACGTGTGAAATCTCAAATAACTGAAGCTAAAAAGTATTCGCGAAACTGCTAAGTATGACTGTACCTGCAAAAGGGCGGCAGTTCATACAATAAATAATATTTTCTGGCATTTTTTTTAGATTAGGATGAAAAAAAGAAGTATACATGATAAACAAAACGCATTTAAGTATTATCACGTACTGAATAATTATTATTGATTGGAATATTAGATTTCACAGAATTATCTGAATCATTACTATTTAATTATTTGAATTTATTTTTCTTTTAAAAAAGTGTTATCATTAGTGGACTGCTTTTGGCCGCCCCTATTGTTGGCCGCCCGTGTGCGATGCACACTTGAAACACATGGTAGCGGCGGCCCTGACCAAGCTACAGCTACATGCTACCTAAATGAAAATGAACACACGAACCCTGTACCATTAAACAGGGGAGTCAAACAGGGAGATACTTTATCACCCAAACTGTACATCTTAGTTTTAGAGGACGTTTTTAAAAACCTAAATTGGAAATATAAGGGAATAAACATCAATGGCCGCTACCTCAGTAATCTACGATTTGCAGATGACATAATCCTGATAGCTACTGACCTACAAGAAATGCAAACCATGCTTTTAGAACTACATACCGAATCTTCTAAAATAGGACTAAAAATGAATTTAAACAAAACAAAAGTCATGCACTCCGAAGACACCGTGACAATAATAAACGATAAAGTTATAGAAAAAGTTGAAGAATATATATAGGGGAGAGTAACCTAAAACGGGACGGTAACCTAAGATGAGACACGTAATTTGCCCGTCTATTCTGTGAGGCTACTGACATCTACCGTCCCGTGCGGAAACCTTCCTTCAGTATGAACAAGTTTTACGAATATCGGCCATCATCGATCTCGCAGTGTCCTGTGAGAAGCCGTTGCTTGTTATCGTGCCATTCGTTAAAATATTCTGGTTTATTCGAGGCGTGTTTTTACTCGGAAAATGTAAGTGCGTTTTATTTCTTTATTTGGCATAACATTAGGTACTTTATACTGTACATATTGCTATGGTTGCATGATTTTATTTTCGACTGCTGATAAGTAGGGTTATGAAATTTTTTTGTATATTCATTATTCCTAAGATGGGACAGAAAGAAGTTTCCTAAGTCGAGACGTCCCATCTTAGGTAACTTATTCTATTTTCTTCTCTTATATTTGGTATGCATTACAATAAAAATAAAACATATTTTTATAAAGTGTTATCGGTTAGTAGGGTTATTTAAAGAGTTACTATGTGAATAGTAAACAGCATTTTTTCTTGTTTCTAGATGCCCAACTTAGAAAAATACAAATATGTTAGAAAAACCAATCGCGGCAAGTGGTCTCAAACAGATATGTCGCAGGCGATTGTCAAGGTCCATAAAGGAGAGCTTTCCATCAGAGACGCGGCAGAACGTTACAATGTGCCAAAAAGTACCCTCGCAAGAAGAACGGGAAATAAAAATAAAACGGTACAGAACAGCGAAAAACATCTGGGCAGATTTCGTAGCGTTTTCAATGAACAGCAAGAACAGGAAATTATAGCATACGTTTTGGAAATGGAATCAAGATTCTTTGGAGTTTCCTATAAAGAACTTCGTCGATTAGCCTTCGATTTCGCTGCAATTAACGGCATCCCCAACAACTTCAACCAAGTGACAAGAATGGCTTCCAAAAAATGGCTCTATTGTTTCCTGTCCCGTCATTCGAACATTTCTCTTAGAAAACCAGAAGCAACGTCCTACGCAAGGGCGACGGGCTTCAACAAAAATGCTGTCTCGACATTTTTCAAAAATTTAGAAGCCATCTTTGCCAAGTATGATTTGTCTCCTGATCGAATATGGAATGTGGATGAGACAGGAGTAACAACAGTACAAAAGCTGTCTAAAGTACTAGCTCAGAAAGGTAAACGACAGGTAGGAGGGCTAACAAGTGCCGAACGAGGAGTGAACACCACACTCGTCTGTGCAATGAGTGCGACGGGAAATTTTCTAGCACCAGCATTTATTTTTGCTCGTAAGAGGATAAAACCTGAGCTTATGGATAATGCTCCCAATGGAAGTGTAGCATTTGCTCAAGATAAGGGCTGGATGGACCGCGACGTTTTTTTGAAATATTTGAAATATTTTGTGGATAATGTAAGACCTACTGCCGAAAAACCAGTCCTATTAATATTAGACGGTCATGTCTCGCACACCAAAAGCTTAGACGTAATCAATTTTGCAAGAGAAAACCATCTTATCCTTTTAAGCTTGCCTCCTCATTGCACGCACAAAATGCAGCCATTAGATGTGTCATTTTTTAAACCTTTTATGACATTCTACGACGCTGGGCTAAATAGATGGATGAAAAACCACCCTGGACGTACTTTTGGCATATATCAGGTTGCTGCAGCGGTAACTGATGCTTTTTCACAGGCAGCCTCTGTTAAAACTGCTATGAATGGTTTTAGAGCAGCTGGCATATGGCCATACAACCCCGACATATTTCAGGAATACGAATTTGCCCCAAGTAAAACGACAGAATTACCTTTGGAAGAAAACGACAGAACTGAAGCCCCTCCCCCTCTAGTTATTGAAAGTAACACCAATGAAGTGTCCATTCTGGGTAAAGATCAGTCACTAAATATCCCGAATAAGAAAAAATCAAAGGAAAACGCCGGAATCTTAAATAATCCACAACCTTCAACATCAAAAATCCAGGACGAAAGTGAAAAATCTCAGAAAAAGCATATCAGCATATTGCAGATAAGTCCTGTTCCAGTAGCCCGGAGCAGAAAAAAGAAAATGAATTCTAATAGGTCCCTACCATCAACCATTCTTACTGAGTCTCCGTATAAAAATGAACTTGAAGCGAATGAAAATACAAAAAATAAAAGTGGAAAAGGCAAAAGAAAGCTAGACTCAGAACAAAAAAAAGAGCGCGAAGAAAAGGAGTTGTGTGCAGTGTGTAAATGTATTTACGCATCTAGCAAAGAGGACTGGTATCAGTGCAAAAACTGTTGCCTTTGGGCAAATGAAACTTGTGGAATTTTAGATGAACTTTATTTCACATGTATCAACTGTTGTACTTAGTGTCCCTTTTTGAGTAACCCCATGTCCCATTTTAGGATATAGGTTGCCTAAAATGGGACATTTGCAAAGTTTTTTGCATTTTAAATTAGAAAAAAAAGTTTTGTTTTTTTACATATTATCTATGAAAATGTTTCTTGTCAATGTTATAAAGTTTCTGTTTCCATATTTTGTTTTTTCATTTGCCTTAATGATTGTTTAAAATTCGTTGGAACAAAAAAAGTGTCCCATCTTATGTTACTCTCCCCTACTTAGGACAAAAAATAATACTAAATAGGGAAATTCAAACTGTAGAAATAAAAAGAAGAAGAAAGTTAGCTTGGGCAGCATTCGGTAAACTGAACTATATACTCAGAAATCAACAAATTCAATTACATCTTAGATCTAAAGTTTTTGATGCATGCATTATTCCGATTTAACTTATGCGGCACAAACATGGACAATCACAAAAAAGAATATGAATATACTTAGAGTCACTCAACACGCGATAGAAAGAGCAATGCTAGGTATATCACTTAAGGACAAGAAAACAAACACATGGATAAGACAGAAAACCAAAGTCACCGATGTGGTGCAAAAATCATTAAAGTTGAAATGGGAATACGCTGGACATGTAGCTAGGAGCGATCTAAACAAATGGCACAGATCAATTTTAACCTGGAGACCATAGCAACACAAAAGACCCAGAGGCAGACCTCCTATGAGCTGGACAGATGATCTGAAAAGGACTGCCGGGAAAAATTGGCTACAAGTAGCGTACAATAAAAAATAATGGAAAGGAAGACTTGAAGAGGCTTATGTTCAGATGTGGACGTGAATGGTTAGACGAAGAAGAAGAACATATTCATTATAAGGACATGGCAACACTGCCAAGAATATTTCGTTCTGTAAAACTTAATTGACAGCTAATTTGAGGCTATCTTCACTGGGACCAAATGTGAAAAAAGTCTTTAAGTTTTTATCACTTCTGATTCAGTGATTCTAATCAAATTTATAATAAATAGTTTGAGTTTTGATGACAAACTGCAAATAGCTTGTAAGATCGGCAACACTACAAGAAAAATTCGTCGCCTTAGCCATAGTACATAAAAATACTCTGGAGGTTATCTGCACTGGGAACAAATGTGAAAAATGTGCAATATACGTATAAATTATACAAAAAAATATGTCAACACTATTACGGTAGATTAAGTTATTTCATTTACGGTTTTTTTTATGTACTATGATAGCCTCAAATATTCAAATGAGCTGTCAATTAAGTTTCACAGAACGAAATATTTCGTTGGCAGTGTTGCCATGTTCTTATTATGTATATAACTCGATGGTTATATGCTTCAAATACAAAGCTTTTAAAACGTACATTCAACCTGGGTCCTGATTCTAATTGAGATTTCGACTCAAAACATGTCGAAATTAATATGGCGACGTCGAAATGCGACTTTGCGAACATTGTGGATTTCAGCTGAACTAACCAAACGACGTCACTAGTTTTCGACTTATCGAAATTAATTTCAACCACAAGAAAGTGGTTGAAATTTCATTTCGAGTCGAAATTAATCTGACATGACTGACTGGGAGAAGTGAACTTAGGTTCAGTTTAAGTAGGCGGTGTTTTGATCCTTGCAAGGAAAACTGAGGCAAAAAGTATCAATATGGCTGTGTTTTACGGACATTTGCTAGTTTTGGAGGAATTAGAGAGGTTAGATATCCGACGTTCATAACGGAGGATAAGAAGAATGTTACGGGATACTCAAAATTCTTTTTCACTAAGTGATGCTCAATTTAGGCAGCAATTCCGGCTTAATAAACAAGCTGCAAATTATTTAATAAGGGTTTATAGAACCATATTTGGAAGAAGGTGTTTATGCCTCTAGGATACCCAAAATGTTTAGGGTTAGTATTACTAAGCTGCAGTAAATTTAAAAATATATTAGAATATAACCACTAAGTCAAATCTTAGTGGTTATAACTTAAGGATCTCCCACATCGCCTTTTTTTTTTCTTGCCATCTTTTCTTTCAATTCAAAATATAATTGAGAATGGCCAATATTTATGATTTAACAACTCAAACAAGAAAAAAAAGACGTTCACGTAACGTAAACAAAACAAACATTCAACAAGCGTAGTGCAGCGTGCAGCCAATAAACAACAGGGCCAACCCAAATTTTCAGCAGTGTCAAAATGATAAAGTAAATATCCCCAGTTTTAACTACAATCGAAATGAATGAGAATCGCTAGCGATTGCGACTGTCATGGCGTAGTCGCTTTTAAATTTCGACATCGAAATGAAATAGAATCAGGGCCCTGTTTGTTATATTATTTGATGGATTCTTCAATTTTATAGGTAAAAGTATAGAGTACGTTTCGGTTAAGTTAGCTACAAATGAAACTTCAGTAAATCACAAATCTGCGTTTGTGGGATTGCCATGGCCATATTATTATGTATGTTTTATGCCTCAAATATGCTTTGAAACAGTACATTTTTATTATATCATTTTATTCTTCTTCTTATGGTGCCGTGCACCTATAGTGCGTTGGCGAATTATCTTAAGGTCAGACGTCTGTCTTTTACGGCATGCAAAAGTTCGCCAGTGTTAGTTACGCCTGTCCAGTTCTTTATATTTCGCAGCCACGACATTTGTTTGCGACCTACTCCTCTCTTGCCCTCAATCTTTCCTTGGATAATTAGTTGAGGGATTGCGTATTTTTCCCCTCTCAGGATGTGGCCCAGGTATCCAATCTTTCGTGCCTTGATCAAGCTGAGCAATTCTCTCTCAGTATTTGCTCTTCTTAGGACTTCCTCGTTTCTCATTCTATCTGTCCATGGTATGCGGAACAATCTTCGCAAGGTCCACATTTCGAAGGCTTCCAACTTGTTAATGGAAGATATTTTCAACGTCCATGTCTCCATGCCGTATAACAATATGGACCATACATAGCACTTAACCATTCTGTAACGGAGATTGAAGGAAAGATTGCGGTTACAAAGTAGCGGTTTAAATTTAAGAAAAGCTTGTCTTGCTTGTTCGGTACGGCATTTTATTTCTTGTTGAGGATCCCATTGGTCATTCACCATCATTCCCAAGTATTTGAATGTTTTCACTTGCTCGATTGGAGCATTATCTACGTGCAGTTGTACTCTGAAAAATGCGCCCTTTCTTATTGTCATGCATTTTGTTTTTCCAGCATTTATCTTCAGGCCATATGTTTTTCCTGTGGTGTTTATTTTATTTAGTATCAACTGCATATCATGTTCGTTATCTGTGATTATTGCGGTGTCGTCAGCGTAACGAATGTTATTTATCGGGTACCCGTTGACCTTTATACCACAATCAGTGCCTTCAAGTGCCTCTGCAAAAACATTCTCCACATAGAGGTTGAACAGCATAGGAGACAAACCCCTCGTAAAATTTCGAATTCCTCTGTGTTTGTTGATTTGTTCAGCCTCACACGTGCCTTTTGATTCCAATAGAGATTCTGGATAACTCTTATATCTTTCTCATCAATATCAGCATTGTGTAGCATTTTTATTATTTCATCGTGTTTTACGGTGTCAAAAGCTTTTTCGTAGTCGAGGAATGTGATGACTATCTTTTCGTTGGTCCATACAGTTTTGTACCAGGGTATTCAAGCAGAATGATGCTTCGCGTGTCCCGAGTCCCTTCTTGAAACCAAATTGTGTCTCGCCGCTCAGCTCTTCTAGTTTTCTGAACATTCTTGTGTGGAGTATGCGAAGAAATATTTTAAGTAAATGACTCATCAAGCTAATCAGTCTGTGGTCCTTGCACCTTGTGCATCATTTTATAGAAACAGGTATTTTTTATTTTTAAATTTATATAAAACACGAACGAATGAATATTTGGTTGTTTCAATATTAGTTGAAGTTAGTTATTTGAAAAAATAATTATAATCGCCATAATTCTATTTAATTTTATTTAGTTTTTATTTTATTTTGGTAAAGCGTTGACTTTTGTCAAACGTCATTTTTTTTATAGTAAGTGTATGTTTATATCAATGACGTATAATAAACAGGCCCGCATATCCTTGTATACCTGATATACAATCGGGTGTCCTAAAGAACTGGTTAAAGTTATATTTACTAAATCACTGGCGTGCTCGTTCATTTTATAGTGAGTTTGTTTTTCATACTTTTCATGATTTTATAATGAGTTTCTTTTTCATTGCCAACAGGAAATCTATGAAAAAAAACCAAGTTAGAAAAATTATATTTAAATGATTTTAATAACAAAAAACCAAACATTTTATTGAAATTATTTTAAGTACTTAGTATAATGCATAATAATCTTATATACTAAAACGCTAAGCCCTTTTCTTGTCCACCACTTTACTCAAAAACCATATTAGATAATTAAAATATTTTTTTTGAATATTATTAGTATTACGTATGAGATTGTCAAGATATACTTTTGGTACAAAAATTCACTTCCGGTTTTGAGATGACCGGAAGTTAAAATTTACTTTAAGTTTTAGACCCCACAATGTATATATGGATCGAAAGGTCTCGTCGAGACGAATCTAAATATGTACTTCCGGTTGCGATCCGACACCGGAAGTGACCCGAAACGCGCATAAAACGTCAAGATAGAGCAAATCTGACACCGGATTCGTGATCAGCATGCAAAATTAACTGCTAAATGATATCCATGTCGACATTTGATGAACTAAAAATTGCATTCCGGTTTTGAGGTCGACTTCCATAATCACTTTTTTTTTACTTGCATTATTATTGATGAATGTTATGTATATTCTTGCTTATATTGTTTGTCTTGATCTCTTAATTTTTCTCGCAAAATAAAAATTTCATTTAAAAAACTCGATGTCGAGTTGGTCCGCTAGTTTATTTATTAAAAAAACAAAATGCCTTCATTGACTATCAACACATAACCTAATGCTTCTAAAAGAATATACATTTAAAAAATGACTTACCTGAAAAGTGATGTTTATAATAATAATAAATAAAATGATAATTTTCAAAAAAAAAATAGTTAATTCAGATTTCATTGTTCAGGTGGCGTTAGGATTTGATATCTACACTAACATAAAGCTTTAAATTATTTTGTATTAAATTCTACCTTAAAAATATTATTCATTATATTAATATGTAATTAATAGAGTATTATTAATTAAACGTATCGTTTCAAGAACACAATATAATTGAAATGTCAAATGGTGGTAGTTCAGATTTCTTTCCTAGCTAGCGTCGTTAGTTTACTGGACAAACGGTGTGACCTGTCATCTTATCCTTTTATATACATGCTGAGACGAGCGTCACGGAACTATCGGCACGATGAGGCGTCACAAAATAGCGGTTCGTCACATAGTAGTCATTTCGGTGTCTAACCCCTTCGGCTTTTAAATTATAATGTCTAGCTGTATAATTATAGCTATATCATGCATACCTTTGGCGTAATTAGATCTCATCGTTGCACTTCCTCGTTTGAAAGATTGATTTTTATCGACCAACTTTCAATTCCAAACGAAAGTAAATATCCAAATTTAAACAATATTATAAATTACTAATTAGTTTAAGGGTTTGTTTCCTTAATGCTACAGTACAATGGCAAGTCCGCACGCAGTCTCCCAGAGGACTCGTCATCACAGGTACACCCTTAGATCTCTCACCTGCGATGTTATAGGGATCCAAGAGGGGGTTATGCCCCTAACTGCCTTACAAATATTTAAACTACAGAAAGGTTCTTTGAAAATATATTCTTAAATTAATAACATCAAATTTATATTCATGTTAATTTTTTTAGTAATATTTTACTGGTTGATTAGATTAACATTTGGCACCAACACTTTTTCCCGATTATTGTGTTTAACCCTTTCAGCTACAACGTTCCTCTATATTGACACCTCGTCACCCTAGAGTTACACTATTGTATGTCGCAATTTTTTCATTTCCGAGATATTAGTGTAACAAGGTTGTATGTTCATTAAACTTTATTTTTCTAAAGTTACAGAGATGTATCTTAACTATGGCGATGTAGACAACCAGAAATACAAGAGTGTATGGAAGTGAAACTGTGTTTTTGCAGTTGCGTAGTTGTATGTGTCACTTACACTCTTGTGTCACGCAGCATTTGTGCAAATTTGTGCAACATAAGTGTATGTGATATTATTTGTGATATTAAAAATATTTATGTTTTTGGAGCTTATAGTTTTACTAAGGTAAGTTTTCTATAAAACTCTAAGTGTTGTAGAAAGCAATTATAAATGAAATTATACCAAACCTTCTCTAACGTATCCCTATAAACATAATATAAATGCTGTGTGATATACCTACGCATGCATTTCATTGCATTTTGTATAATATTCGAGTATTCAAAAAGTGAGGTTATTTTTCTTTGTGCTAACAATTATTTATGTTATTTATGTATTTATGTTTTGCAGATTCCAGTTATTATAAAATAATGATGGATACTATCGACTATGAAAATGAAACACTGGCGGACTTGAGGTATATTTTTAATAAATCAATTATCTATTTAAATTGTAAATAAACTAATTTTCAGAGAAAACGTCTAAATGAGCACCATGTTAATGATTGCCAAGAACTATTTTCTTTTAATAGATATAATTTTCTAATAGGAAAATGATATCAAAGAATAAACCCAGTAATGATTTACGAATTTAGTTCTGATTATATCTTTTATCTTTTTAGAAATGCCCAACCACCATTTTTTGATTCGGATGAGTACGATTCTGACAAAGATAAAGAATACAAGCCTTCAAGTTCAAGTGAAGAGTCGAATGATGAGGCGCATGAAAATGTAGATCACGTTACTGCTGACACTGAAGACAACAAAATACCAAAAATCTCTAAAACATTGACAAGAAAACGGCAAAGACGACCAGCTTCCTGGAAGTGCAACATTAGAAAGGCAGCCCATGAAGCCGGAAAGGAGTACTTGTCAGTAAGGAATAAAATTGTTCCAGCCAAACGAATTAAAACCACGAAAGATTGTCTAAATAGATGTTTATATAACTGTCAAAAAGTGATATCTGAAAGTGAGAGACAAAGCCTTTTTGACCGTTATTATACTTTAAATGAATCTGGGAAGAGGTTGTTTATATTAACCACAACCAAAATATACAGTGTTGAGCGTCACAGAAAGAACAAAAGCAAAGAAAACAGTAGAAGAAAACACACATTTACGTATCATTTCCAAATCGGTAGTCAACTAATTCAGGTGTGCAAGACTTTTTACCTAACTACCCTAGCCATAAGTCAAACACCTATATACACCGCACAGGAGAAAAAAGATATATCCAATATACCCCATGTCCCGGCACAAGGTAAACATACAAAATTCAGGGTCCCTGAAGAAGACGTTAATTTTGTAAAGATGCATATCGAGTCGTTCCCACATGTAGAATCACATTACTGTAGAGCAAACTCACAACGTCAGTATTTAGACTCCTCACTTACTATTAAAAAATGTATGAACTCTACACTGAAGTCTGTATATCTTCCAGTAAGCAACCAGTTAAGGAATCATTTTATCGCAGTACATTTTCTAACCAATATAACTTACACTTTCACGTCCCTAAAAAAGATCGGTGTGATCTGTGTGAGGAGGTGAAGGTTCAGACGCAAAATAATACTTTAACGGAGGAGAAGAAATCGGCGTTTGAGAGACACATTCAAAATAAAATTGCGTGCCGTGAGAATAAAAACAAGGATAGAGAGACTCAGACTACATTTCTAGTTTTTGATCTGCAAAATGTGTTAAGTTGTCCACATGCTGAAGTCAGCAATTTCTACTATAAAAGCAAACTCAACGTTTACAACCTGACAGCAATACTATCAAGCAGGTATATTGTTCTTTGTGGCACGAGGGTTTAATGGGAAGAACTGGTAACGATCTGGCAAGTGCTCTGATAAAAATTTTGGAAGCAGTATTTTTGGATAATCCAAATTTAACTTCTTTGTTGTTGTGGAGCGATAGCTGCGTCCCCCAGAACAGGAATTCAATCATGTATGTTGCAATTTCTCTTTTTATCCAAGATCATCCCAACATAGATACAATTATTACAATGAAATTTTCAACGCCCGGCCATTCATGCAACCAAGAAATAGATTCTGTGCACAGTTGTATAGAACGGTTTAAAAGATCAGAGTATTATTCGCCAGTATCTCTATTACGAATTCTCTTAAAAGTAAATTCAAAAAAGCCGTATAAAATACTGCAATTAAAAAACAATCATTTCAAAGATTATAAAACATGTGCTGCTACATATAATTACAAATCAATTCCCTTTAGTCAGGTTGTTGCCTTGAAACTTACACAATCTGTGTTTGAGGTAAAATATAAAATTAGTTATTTACATGAAAATTGGGAGGAAGTTGTTATTCGTGATTCTCGTCCTACAAGAGCTGCAGCTGGTAGTATTAATATGCAACCCCCATCTCGGTTATCGCTAAATAAATCCATTCCGCAACAAAAAATTCAAGCTATAAAAAGTATGTTTAGATGGATACCTCAAGTTGATAAAGATTATTAAATTACTATCTTTCCAAAATAATTGTTAATTATTACTTGTTTATAGTGTTATAATGTTATAATATATTTTTGAGGAACTTTAATTTATTTATTTGCAATAAATAGAATTAAAATTTTGTTTTTTTAAAAAGTGTTTGAAAATACAAAGTTGTATGTAATAAACATTACAGCAATAAACTTTTTCAGTAGTATAACATAGTTGTATGTTTTTTTTCAATATCCACATTTTTGGAGAAAACCCTAATTTTCAGTATGGCCCTGCTTAAAACCTTGACACATTGTAGCTAAATTTTACGTCTGTACTTATCTTAAATATTTATTTTTACAAGGGCCAGATTTACAACCATCAAAATTTTGTATTCCGTTTTTGTCAAAACTAGATTTACTACACATACAACAGTGTAACTCTAGGGCAACGACCTTTGTAAAGTCTCCTATTGCTGATTAATAACACTTACCTTCTTTACTTATTTGCATGTTTAGAAGAATTTAACTTTTAACTAAACAATTTTTAGAAAAATTTGCCAAACGTTGGAATGTTCGCACATTACCATCAAATGTTTTTTTACCAGTTGCTGTAGTAAACTGCTTAAACCTAATTTTACATTTGGAAAAGATTTTTCTCTAGAGTGAATTTGATTTGTGAATGACTTTTCAAGAATGTTTTTCTGTTCGAGAAAACTGCTCTCATACTTTTAACTAAGGTTTTTCTCCAGTGTGCACTTTCATATGAGTTTTCAAATCACACATTTGACTAAACCGATTAAAACAAATTTCACACTTGTAAAGTTTTGCTCTAGTGTGTGTTTTTAAATGATTTTTCAAATGACCTGATCGAGAAAATTACTTAAAACAAATTTCACACTTGTAAGTTTGTTCTCGAATATGCACTAGCAAATGTTCTTTTAAAGAATCCGTACGACTAAACTGCTTAAAATAAATTTTACACTTTGTAAGGATTGTTTTCAGTGTGCCCTATCAAATGTGTTCTCAAATGACTTGTTTGTTTAAACTGCTTAAAACAAATTTCACACTTGTAAGGTTTTTCTCCAGTGTGCACTCTCAAATGTATTTTTAAATTATGTGTTCTGTAAAACTGCTTAAAACAAATTTCACACTTGTAACATTTTTCTCCTGTGTGCACTCTCAAATGTATTTTCAAAGAACTTGCACGAGAAAATTGTTTAAAACAAATTTCACACCTGTAAGTTTGTTTTGGAATATGCACTAGCAAATGTTCTTTTAAAGCATCTGCACGACTAAACTGCTTAAAACAAATTTTACACTCATAAGGTTTTTCTCCTGTGTGCACTCTCAAATGTATTTTCAAAGAACCTGCACGAGAAAAACGCTTAAAACAAATTTCACACTTGTAAGGATTGTTTTCAGTGTGCACTTTCAAATGTGTTCTCAAATGACCTGTTTGGATAAACTGCTTAAAACAAATTTCACACTTATAAGGTTTTTCTCCAGTGTGCACTCTCAAATGTATTTTTAAATTACCTGCTTGGTTAAACTGCTTAAAACAAATTTCACACTTGTAACAGTTTTCTCCTTTTTCTCCAGTGTGCAATCTCAAATGTATTTTCAAAGAACTTGCACGAGAAAATTGCTTAAAACAAATTTTACACTTATAAGGTTTTTCTCCAGTGTGTACTCTCAAATGTTTTTTTAAATTACATGCTTGGTTAAACTGCTTAAAACAAATTTCACACTTGTAACATTTTTCTCCAGTGTGCACTCTCAAATGTATTTTCAAAGAACCTGCACGAGAAAACCGCTTAAAACAAATTTTACACTCATATGGTTTTTCTCCAGTGTGTACTATCAAATGTTTTTTTAAATTACATGCTTGGTTAAACTGCTTAAAACAAATTTCACACTTGTAACATTTTTCTCCTGTGTGCACTCTCAAATGTATTTTCAAAGAACCTACACGAGAAAATTGTTTAAAACAAATTTCACACTTGTAAGTTTGTTTTCGAATATGCACTAGCAAATGATCTTTTAAACAATCCGCACGACTAAACTGCTTAAAACAAATTTTACACTCATAAGGTTTTTCTCCAGTGTGCACTCTCAAATGTGTTTTCAAAGAACTTGCACGAGAAAATTGCTTAAAACAAATTTTACACTTGTTAGGTTTAGTCTGAGCTTTCATATTTTTATTTATAGTGTTTTCTTCGGCGTCTCGACTCGTATAGTGTCCTTTATGGGAAGCATGTTCACAAAATGTTTCCATAATCTTAATTTCCTTGTCCTCATGAGTAACACCTAAAACATAAACCAACTATAAACATTTACTACAAGAAAACAATGAATGCAGATAGAATAATAAATAATGTAAAGCACATCAAATGCCAGGCAGCAAAAGTCTAGCCAATAAAAAAATAGATATGTTTAGGCACCTGAGCTTCTGTCTTGTAGATGAGTACGACGCTGCTTTTTTTTAAACAAGCCTTTGGCAATAAGTCCATCATAGCTATAAAATCACATAATATTCCATCTTTAACATCAATCATCATATCACCATCATGTTAGGTGTGACTCAAGTTATATCTGAACATTTCCTTACAAGTCAGTTGGTAAAACACTATTTGTAGCATTCTTATCTGCTTTAACTCTTCACTTCAACCTTGGTTTATCTATTAATCTAATTCTCTCGGTTTTTGTCAATAGAATGCACTGTGCAAATTTAGCTTCAACTTGGTTCGGCTAGATATCCTATTCACCCCAGGCTTCTGATTTTTACAGCAGTCTTAAGCATCAGATATTTCTTTGTAACTATTAGTTCAAAGTTATATCGACGATGCCAAGATCCATTCTCATTTATTGATTACTATTTAAATGGGAATAAGCCACAATTAAAGGTTAAAATACATTTATTGACGTTTCAATTTCCACTTCGGAAATCGTTCTCAAAATACAAACATTAGTAAATTAAACAAATTTTGTTTTTGTTACTTAGTGAAAAATTCTTCTAATAATTTAATTTTATCTGACTCATCTATATTGACAATTCAGACATACATTATACATTTTAAAGCAGACGACTTTAAAATGATATTGCCAATATTGTTGAGTTGCGTTCCTGGGACGACTTTACTTATAAGATAGTTCATTCGATTACATGAAATCAACTTTAACTTGAGAATATCCGTCAGAAAAAATCATAACATGTAATTCGTCTTTAAAAAGACAAATACATGCCATGATGACAGTGAAATTCTCCTGTTAGTGATTCCATAGTAAATTATGAGGGAAAAACCAGGAAAAAAAAACCTCATAATACTATCCCGACATGGTAAGTATTTGATCTTGCATTTAGTTTACCTTCAATATATACCAAATTCCGATTTTATATGTTTGTTATTTAAAAAATATAAATAATGTATTCTCTATATGTTACTGACTTACCAATACTGGTATTTTCCTTTTAATAACTTCCTCTTTCAATATGGGTAACCAGATCCTACTACATTCTGCCGAGGAATTTGCGACACAATTGGTCTCATTTAGCATAATTAGAGCCGCTTCTTTGATTTTTCTCTTTTTACCATCCGTTTCTTTTAGGACTATATTTGAATCATTCCATTGAACCCTATGTTCATTATCCCATGCATGTTTACATATTTGAGATCTATCAAATTCTCTATTTTTAATATAGGATTGATGTTCACTTATTCTAACATTTAATGGCCTTGATGTTTCACCTAAATAAAACTGATTGCATTCACAAGGTATTTTATAAATGCAATTCTTTGTCCTTTCTGTTGTTTCCCTTCTTGTTTTTAAAACCAATTGCAAATAAAAATGACACATTTATAAAAAATACACAACATTTTTTAAATAAATTATCAAATATTGAATTTAATTCAAATAATACTTTAGTAAGTTTTGACATAAATAGTTTATTTACGAATGTACCATTAGATAAGACTTTAAATATAGTCAAGACAAAATTAGAGAGTGATGATACATTGGCAACTAGAACAAGACTAAATATATCAACTATAATGGAGTTAATAACAGTATGTACTGATAATACATATTTTCAACTAAATAATGAATTCTATAAACAAAGTTTTGGACTAGCAATGGGCTCTAGTTTATCTCCATTATTAGCTGATATATTTATGGAAGATTTTGAAACAAATATTATTTCTAAACAAAATTTAAAACCCTCAGTATGGTGGAGATATGTAGATGATGTATTCTCAATATGGCCTCATGGATCAGAGTTGTTGGACACATTCCTAAATAATATAAACGATAAAGAAGAGACAATAACATTTACCATGGAAAAGGAATATAATAACACATTACCTTTTCTGGATGTTTTAATCTCTAAGAACGATACTGGATACAAAACTCAGGTGTATAGAAAACCAACACACACCAACAGATATTTAAATTTCAAATCAAATCACAATATTAATATTAAAAAGGGAATCATTAAATCCTTATACGATAGAGCCAAAATTACTTGTTCTAACGACAATTCGTTCTTGGAGGAGAAACATTTGTTAAAATCTGTTTTATTAAAAAATGATTATCCTTTATCGTTTATAAATAAGGAATTTTCAACAATCGATCGAATAGAACAAAACAACTTAGAACGAGATCCTACAGCATATACAAGGAATAATACGAGGAAAATAACAATACCATACATAAAAGGATTATCGGAAAAGCTTAAAAGGATAGGAAATAAATTCAACATTTCAACAACATTCAAAACAACAAACACATTGAGATCTATTTTGTCCAAAACCAAACCTAACAATGAACAAGAAAGGACAAAGAATTGCATTTATAAAATACCTTGTGAATGCAATCAGTTTTATTTAGGTGAAACATCAAGGCCATTAAATGTTAGAATAAGTGAACATCAATCCTATATTAAAAATAGAGAATTTGATAGATCTCAAATATGTAAACATGCATGGGATAATGAACATAGGGTTCAATGGAATGATTCAAATATAGTCCTAAAAGAAACGGATGGTAAAAAGAGAAAAATCAAAGAAGCGGCTCTAATTATGCTAAATGAGACCAATTGTGTCGCAAATTCCTCGGCAGAATGTAGTAGGATCTGGTTACCCATATTGAAAGAGGAAGTTATTAAAAGGAAAATACCAGTATTGGTAAGTCAGTAACATATAGAGAATACATTATTTATATTTTTTAAATAACAAACATATAAAATCGGAATTTGGTATATATTGAAGGTAAACTAAATGCAAGATCAAATACTTACCATGTCGGGATAGTATTATGAGGTTTTTTTTTCCTGGTTTTTCCCTCATAATTTACTATGGAATCACTAACAGGAGAATTTTACTGTCATCATGGCATGTATTTGTCTTTTTAAAGACGAATTACATGTTATGATTTTTTCTGACGGATATTCTCAAGTTAAAGTTGATTTCATGTAATCGAATGAACTATCTTATAAGTAAAGTCGTCCCAGGAAAGCAACTCAACAATATTGGCAATATCATTTTAAAGTCGTCTACTTTAAAATGTATAATGTATGTCTGAATTGTCAATATAGATGAGTCAGATAAAATTAAATTATTAGAAGAATTTTTCACTAAGTAACAAAAACAAAATTTGTTTAATTTACTAATGTTTGTATTTTGAGAACGATTTCCGAAGTGGAAATTGAAACGTCAATAAATGTATTTTAACCTTTAATTGTGGCTTATTCCCATTTAAATAGTAATTAATTTAAAATGCCACAAGAAAATAGCTTCAGAACAATATTAAGAAACTCATTTATTGAGCCGTAATTTTTTTTAAATTATTGTCTCAAAATAATACTATTGTGGCATTAAGACGGTCCTAGGGAGAGATCCATAATGACTATTAAACTTCTATGAGTCACCAATCATGTTTGATAATGCATTATGTGCACATTTTTGAACACAATTAAGAAGAATTATTTACTTCTCGATTTTTGGACTGTTCAGAATGATCTCGAATTTTTTCTCATAGCTATATAAAGACTGTATTATATAATGGAATAAAGTATATACAAAGTGGAAATAAAATTGTAAAGCAATTGTTTCGAGTTTAATTATTGATAGACAAAGTTGATAGAAGAGTCGAAGAAAAGTATGTTGTGGATCTGACCATCTCCAAGTACAGGTAAGATGTAGATGCAGAATTCAGTGAAACAAGAGGGATAAACAGGAGTTACAAATAGGAAAAATCAACACAATAACTAGACATACAAAAATTGAGACAACAAAATATCAAACTAAGAAACATAAGAAACAGCAAAAAAGATTATAGTCACAAAAAGAAAAGACTCGTCCAATGACGAGTGTAGAGAGAAAATACACAAAAGAAATCAAGAAATATATGAAAAGAAGAGCAATCTAGAAAGACGCAAGATGGAGGGCTGCTAAAATACGCTGAATAGGGAAAAGAAAATACTAAAACAGTAAATATATATATATATATATATATATATATATATATATATATATATATATATATATATATATATATATCTTCTAAAATAACAGCGGATCTGGTAAATTAAAAGGGTGATTGAGGTTAAATGGGTATGCAGCTGATTAAAAGCCAAGTGTACTATGTTCAACAGTTCATTATATTTCGCCAATTTTCATAGGCATCATCAGATGAGGAGATTTAAAACATGGTAAAATATGATTTGATAATTATTTGTTGTTTTATATCTTCGTTGAATGAGGTTGACAGCAGTTTAATTTTTAATGCTTTATGGAAGAAATGTGGATTGCAGCTATATTCGACATGTATCTAAGATTTAGTTTATAAAGGTATAATTTACTTTAAAATTTGAAATATAAGGAAAACATAATTCAAATTAAAAACAAAACAAAAATGTTTAGTTTAAAGACTGTCATTAAGGTTAAGTACAAGAAATACCAAATATCCAATGTTAATACTCAAATATAATATTATTGTTAAGAGCAGTAAATTTAACCTAATGAAATTGTATGCATTTACTCATTGTTATTTTCCCCATAACCTTGCCAAAAGTAAGTAAAATTTACCTGATGGCAACTGCAAAACAGCCTTTCAGTTTGTAAAATTACTAAGATTGGCCATGTACTTAACTTATACAAACTTGTAGCTGAACAGTTAATTTTGTACACTTATGTTTATTGTTACCATTTTAATAGGCAAATTTATTATTGTAAAAAGCAAAAGATATGTCAATATTAGGACCATCTTTTACCATCCTTACCAGTAAAAATATTACTTAAATTATATGTATCTTTAAGTCTTAACAACACTTTTTTGCTTATAACTCAAACACAATAATTAATAACTATTATTCCAAACTTATTACAAAAGACCATAGACGCATATTCTTTGTTATTACTATTTATACTACTTGCTACATTATATACTGTTACTAACTTTTTTCAGTTTTTTGGTTTTCTTCAAATGGGTTAAGTCTATTTATATCTTGCTGTATTTCAGTACTTGTAGGATATTTCGCTAAATCTAAATAATCATATGTGTCACGTTTATGTTGACCAATGGATTCCTCTTTAATTTCACATTTAAAGCCATCCATAAAATCATCATCTAAGTCATTATACTCTGTTTCTACTTTATAGGTCTCCTCACTAAATTCTTGTTTAAATTCCATTTTATTATTTTATATACTTCTTACTTCAATAATCAATACTAATTTGCTACCAAAGAGCAAAATCCGTAAATGAAATAACTTAATCTACCCTACCATAAACGTGTTGACATATTTTTTTGTATAATTTATGGCAACTCACACATTTATTTTGCACATTTGTTGCCAGTGAAGATAGCCTCAAACTCAAATGAGCTGTCAATTAAATTTCACAGAACGATAGAAACAAAAGAAGAAATATTGTTTGGGCTGTGTTGCCATGTTCTTAGTATGTATGTAACTCGATGGTTAAACTCGGTTCGCTATTCCCAGTCCGAACCATCGAGCAAAAAGACAAAAGAGGGAATCTAATCGTTATGAAAAGGCGACCAAAAAAGTGGCCTCTGATGGCGGACATATCCGGAAATGCGAATGCGCCAAATTTAAATTTTCCGACACTTATTAACAGTAGCTATAAAATAGTTTTCAGAATGTGTCTTAGACGAGAAAATTTTAATTAAATATTAACGATAACAGTCTAAAATGTGAAACAATTGTTAAAAAACTTTAATATAAATAAGATTTCATGTGACAGTTGGGACAAATAATAACATAACCCAACTAAATTTGATTTCTTAAACCAGAAAAGACACTCTTTCCTTGTTTAATTTGGCCTCTCAAGATGGCACTTCCTGTCTAACAATATTTTTGCCCCCACTACCTTTACATTCCCTCTTTTGTCTTTTTGCTCGATGGTCCGAACTGTCTAGTGAATTTAGTAATTATTTTTTTGCGAAGTTAGTTACTTTTTGACAGACTAAAAGTGGCTGGAAATTACTATACAACCAAGCATACGTACTCATAGCCAATATTAATAGTAAATAAACTAAATAGTAAATAAAATAGAATTTTGCGAATTACCGACAATCAATATTTATTTATCTGCACCATATAATAAATAGTTATGTTAAATTATAACAACTAAAATATATTTTTTTAAATATATGCTACCCAAAATTTGATGGGTTTAGTATACACTTCCACTATTTAGAATAATTCTTCTTTTTTTTTTAAAGAAAGAAGTCTGCAATAGTAGCATACTTGAGCTATTAATACTGAGAAGTAGGAATTGTTGTGTTGTAGGTTTCCGACAATGAATCTGTCAAAATGTGCCCGAACCAGAGATATGTAATATCTCTGGCAGACTCTGGTCCGAACTAAGCGAATGGAGTTTATATGCTTCCAATACAAAGAGAAAGCTTATAAAACGTACATTCAAACTTTTCGTTATATTATTTGACGGATTCTGCAATTTTATAACATGAAACTTCAGTAAATCACAAATTTGCGTTTGTGGGATTGCCATGTCCACATTATGTATATGTCGAATGAGTCAAATATGCTTTGAAACAGTACATTTTTATTATATTATTTGATGGAATCAGATTTTTTTTAATTTACGAACGAATGAATATTTGTTTATTTCGATAGTAGTTGCAGTTAGTTATTAGAAAAAAATTTTGTAATCGCCATAATTCTATTTAACTTGATTTAATTTTATTTTGGTAAAGCGTTGACGTTTGTCAAACGTCATTTTATTTTTATAGTAAAGGCTGATTTATAAACTTTACGTTGGCGTTGGTATTCGCGATACAACATGGTCAAATGGGAAACTCGTATGTGTATTTATAAACAGCGTTCGCCGTTGGCGTTCGGTTCCGTTCAAGATGAACCAACTTTATCTTCTGCCGTTGTAGCACAGAATACAACAACCCTTCTGTGGTTGTAGTCACGATCACAGAACTTAAAAAAACTGTATCTTCGCAGCCCATAGCGATACCGAAAAAGTGACAAGGTTTCTCAAACAAACCAAACGAAATTATTTGTTTATGTTTATAAAGTGAAATAGTTAAGATAATTTATTATCCATATATATTAGAAATTTCATCAGAGCGATAGTTAGATTTTTATTTTGGGTTTTACCATTTGCAGTAATTTTTCAAATACTGGAACCTGGATCCTAGGTATATTTAAAAAACTGCTATGTATCCCAGTTTTTTATATTTGTATAATTAAAATTACATCTTGTCTTTTTGTTCTGGTTAATGAGCCTCCGTTTGTATCGACGTTGTCTTTTATTTCGAAGGCTCAGTGTGGCTCGAATACAAAGTATCGTGTATAAGTGCCATTGCACCTAACAAAGGCTGAGCATTTTGATTTCCATTGTATTAATTTTCAAGCAAAAATTAATAATACCAAATCAAAAATGTAAGGTTAGAAATTTAGATGTGATCTTTAACGCCAACGTCAACCGAAAATTTATAAATGCAGTATATGATAGCCAGCGCCGAGGTAAACGGCTAACGCTAAGTTTATAAATCAGCCTTAAGTATACGTTTATCTTACCCAGCGGTATATAATAAATATATGTACGTGATTGATCTTACCTTACAGTAACCTATATTTTTAGCAATTTTCGAAAAAATTAATTAATTCGGATTTCTTTGTTCAAATGGCGTTAGGATTTGATATCTACTCTAACATAAAGTTTTAAATTATTTTGTATTAAATTCTACCTTAAAAATATTATTAATTATATTAATATGTAATTAATAGAGTATTATTCAGATTTCTTTCCTAGATAGCGTCGTTAGTTTACTGGACAAATGGTGTGACCTGTCATCTTAGCCTTTTATATAGATAAATATAAGGTTGAATGCTCGAATAAATGAACTTTGATCAGATAAAAGGCATATATCGAGCACAGTTTAATTTAATCTTGCCCAAGTACTTTCGATCCCTAGATCATCTTCAGGGGCATTTCGTCAATTGCGGCCTATCCGACAAGAACAAAATGTCATAAACATATAAATGTACATCACACTACACTACAAAAGGACAAACAAACACTTTAAAATTATTTAAGAAAGGCTACATTATGTGCAGAAGTCGGAGACAGAATAATGTCTGTAAAGCATTCTATGCGATTCATGGTGTCACTGAAAAGAGGGTTCGAACTGTTTTGAATAAAGTATCCACAAGTGGCACTGTAGAATTGGACAGAAGAGGAAATAAAAATCCAGTTAACAAAGTAAGTGTAGAAATGAAAGAAACTGTAATGTTACATGTAAATAGTTTACCCAAATGTTCAAGCCATTACAGCAGAGCAAAAAGCCCTTACCGAAAGTACCTTTCCACAGACTTAAACATAAACAAGTTGTATGACCTGTACTGTGAGTGGATGACAGAAAATCACCCTTTAATTGAACCTGTCAGCTCACGGTTCTATCGTGACACATTTAATAAAAAATTCAATATTGGTTTCAACCCTCCTAAGTCGGATACTTGTAATTTTTGTGACAAAACAGATATGGAACTTTCAAATTGTGATGATTTACAACGTAACCAATTACAAGTTGCCAAGGAACTTCATTTAAGACGAGCCAAAGCAGTTCAAAAAATACTTAAAAGTTATAAAAGTAATAATGAAGACTCAGTTTCAGCAATTTGTATAGATCTGCAGCAAACTCTCCCTACCCCTAAACTGACGACATCTGTACAGTATTACAAAAGGAAGCTTTGGACCTACAATTTTGTAGTCCATGATGTTAAATCTGGAAAATGTGTTATGTACATGTGGAATGAAAGTACTGGAGGTCGTGGTTCATGTGAAATAGCAAGCTGCTTGTCCCATTACTTTGATTCTATGGATCATCAAGTCAAAAAAGTTGTGCTATTTAGTGACAATTGTGGCGGCCAGAACAAAAATATGAACATTGTTTTAGCTTGTTTGAAAAAAATTCATGAATTAAAATTTGATTTCATAGAACATTACTTTATGATTCCTGGATATTCATATTTACCTTGTGACAGGGATTTTGGTCACATTGAGTTAAGGCTTCGAAATATTGATGTTTATTCTGAAGACCACTATATTGACTTAATTCGTTCATCAAGGTCAGACCATTCAAAGTAGTAAAAATGACATCATCAATGTTTTTTGATTTCACTGCTCTTCAGAAGTTAATTACAAAAAGAAAATCAACTGCTAGTTTTAAAGATGGTAAAGTATTTCTATACTCCAAGTTGTTCAAACAAGGGTTTTCCATACAACCAACGTACCAAAATGTTTTGTCCGAACAAGTTGTTTTGCAGAAAGGAAAAGTAGGAGAATATCAACGCCATTTGTTTGATTTATCTGCCGCAGTTTTGTCTCCTAAATACCAACAGCCTATAAAACTTTCAGAGGAAAAAATAAAAGACATCAAGTCACTTCTTCCATACATACCGCTTCATCATAGGAGTTTCTTTGATGAGCTGATCTCTCTCCAAGAATCACAAACCAATTTGGCAACGCTAACTGGAGAAAGTCAGGATGATGTTATGGATTTTTGCTTGAATTAATAATTTATTGTTTGGTGTTTTTTTAGTTTTTGATTTATCTTAAACAGAACAATTTTTAATTAAAAAATGTTTTTCATATCATATCCTTTGAATAAAACTTTTTTCAATATCCTGAATTATAATTTTGGTTTAGATGGGGTGATCTTATTTGCTTAACAAGCAAAACATTTTATAAAAAAAATAGTTTTTACCTAACCGCATTACAAAATTTTGATGACGTGTATATTCGCCCTTATTGAATTAAAAACACTTTTTCAACTTTAATCGCGTTTTTCTCAAAATGCCCATTTGGCGTATTCGCCGTTTGTCCACGGAGCGCCTCATATTTTTAGTATGGTTAAATAAATAATAACATAAAGTTACACAGATAGTGTAAAGCATCTTTTTAGAAAATAACTGCTAACATTATCAGGACCATTATTTCCACGGTTTTCTTAGACCTCTTACCATAAAATCTAGAACATGATTTGCTATATATGAGTCTCTGTCATCTCCCTTGTTTTCAAAACCTTCTATACACCTAGTATGCTCATTGTAATGAAGACTTGGCATAATCGCCATTTCGTCAAACATTATAGCTATATGCTTATCCATTCCTTCCATTTTTGATGTTGTTGCTTTTAGTGACTCAAATATTAACTTATTAATTCCTGGGCCTCCAATAGTTTGAGCCAAAAGTCTATTTAATGTTGATTTACTGGGTAAGATAAATATATTGGAAAGAATACTATATGAACGAGCACTTTCTTTGTATAAAGACAAAGCCAAACATTTCTCATTAAGAGTAAATCATCTAAGCTTTTTTGCTTTACAGCTCTCTCTGTACTGAATTTGAATTAGCATAGCTGCAATTCTATTAACGTTCTGAAGATCACCCAACTTAGTTTATTTATAAAACTCTTCAGCTTCAAACAGTCTGCGTTGAAAAGACTTTTTGCTATTTCTTTCCAAAGAGTATTTGTGGTATAATTGTTTTAATGCTCCATATAATTTTTTCTTTTTAGGGGTAATTGTACCTCTTGATATACGAGTATTACACTGCTGCAATATTTTCAGTGGTGTGATATTCTTAAGGGCAACACCTAAAAATAAATGTGATGTTAATTTCTTTATTCAATCCTTACAAGGCAAAATCGATTCATTATATTAACCTTCGTGTAGTGGCATTACTGCGTGAGATACTTAGTAGACTGTTTTTTGATGTGAGTATCAAACAATTTATTGTAAGTACTAGAATGTTTCAGTACCTTCATATATCTTTGTTAGATTTTAGCAATGGGAGATTATAAACACAGGCAAGCTCCTATTTCTAGTTTTTAGACCCAGCTGGTCTGTGGCCTCGTGAGGCAACTAAACTTAAAAACTCTAGTATTACTATCCGAAGGTTAAGCAAACTGTTAATTTTATATTTTTATATTTATATTATATATCATATTAGAATATTTACAAATCTGCTGATGACAATACAAAATATAAAATTTTAACTACAATTACTTTTTAAATCCTTACTCTCATCGGTTTGTATTAAAATTTCTTCGTTTGGTAACTGTGCATCATTGTGTTCGGCAACTAAAAAGTTTCATAAAATAGTAACCAATTTGAAAATTATTGTTATCTTCGTAATACTTACTACAATGGGGTATCTCAAATGATTGAAACATGTGTATAGATTGTGCATCTCTACTTGTTGAAGGACTCTTAACTAAAACAAAAAGTTAATATAATAATTTATACCATGATTCACTTCAATTAAAATAATTTTATTAATTACATATTAGGGTTACTTACTTTCGGTTACATTTGCTTCCACACTCAACATTGAAATACTTCTGGGATGTACATTAGAAGAAGAATCTAAAATCAATCATCAATCAGTTATTTGTTCTCTAATATCAAATATTTATTGGACTCACCATACAAATGTAAGCTAGGAATTGCATTTTTATACAATTTATGGCTCCATGAAGAAACTTATCTTCAAAGTGTCTGTGGCAGATTCGTTTTGTTTTAAAAACTGTACTGGAATTTATCATATCATATCATGGATTTTTTATAACACTAAGCCACTTCCTAAATCGTATAATGTCTTTATCAGGATTTGGAAAGGCATGTCTAATTGATGACGAATTGGTACATTGTAGGATACAACATTTATTGTGAAAAACCATATTTAACTAGTTATTATTAATCTGCAAAATACTGTTTGAACACCGCCACGAACATTTAAAACACAGATCACTGAGGTAGGTGATTTGTAATTTACAAACTAATTTGAGGTTAATGCTAACAATAGCCCAGAGATATTAAACCAAGTTTAGTTTAATTTCTCTGCAATAATAACCATCAAATTCAAATCAAAATCTGACTATATAGACGCTAATCAATTACTGACAATTACCGATTGACATATTATAATTTTTAGTTGTGTTCTAAACCTAAACTACAGAGTAAAGGTAAAGACAGAGTAAAGCGACATCTGAAGATTTGTATCGGTACTACAAATGACATTTAGTTTAGTTTGACCTTGAGCTACCTACGTGAAACGTCTAGTTATTAGTGGTCTGTGGTTCAAATGGCGTTAGGATTTGATATCTACACTAACATAAGGCTTTAAATTATTTTGTATTAAATTCTACCTTAAAAATAATATTAATTATATAAATATGTAATTAATAGAGTTTAAGAATATCAAATTTATATTCATGTCAATTTTTATAGTAATATTTTACTGGTTGATTAGTTAACATATGAACACTTTTTCCCGATCAGTGTGTTTAACCTTTTCAGCTACAACGTTCCTCTATATTGATACTTTTGTTAAGTTTTCTATTGTCGATTGATAACACTCCTTTGCATTTAACTTGAACAATTTTTAGAAGAATTCGCCAAACGTTGGATTATTCGCACATCACCCTCAAATGTTTTTTATCAGTTACTGCAGTTATGTACCGCTTAAAGTAAATTTTACATTTGGAAAAGTTTTTCTCCAGTCTGCATTCTTAAATGATTTTTCAGACGACCTTTTCGAGAAAACTGCTTAAAACAAATTTCACACTTGAGTATTGTTTTCAGCGTGCACTCGCAAATGTGCTCTCAAATGACCTGTTTGGTTAAACTGTTTAAAACAAATTTCACACTTATAAGGTTTTTCTCCCGTGTGCACTCTCAAATGTTTTTTTAAATTACTTGCTTCACTAAACTCTTTAAAACAGATTTTACACTTGTAAAGTTTTTCTCCAGTGTGCGTTTTCAAATGATTTTTTAAATGACCTGATCGAGAAAACGGCTTAAAACAAATTTCACACCTATAAGGTTTTTCTCCAGTGTGCACTCTCAAATGTTGATTTAAATTACATGATAGGTTAAACTGCTTAAAACAAATTTCACACTTGTAAGGTCGAGTTTGAGATTTTATATTATTATTTATAGTTTTTTCTTCGGCGTGTCGACTCGTATAGTGTCCTGTATGGGATGAATGTTCACACGATGTTTCCATAATTTTTATTTCCTTCTCCCCCTTAGTAACACCTAAAATATAAACCAACTATAAACATTTACTACAAGAGAACAATTAATGCAGATAGAATAATAAATAATGTACAGCATATTCAATGACAGGCAGCAAAAGTATAGTATATAAATATATAAAGTATATATTATATAATAAATATGTTAAGGCACCTGCGTTTCTGTCTTGTTCAGCTTTCTTGTAAACAAGCCTTTGGCAGTCCATCAGCAGCAATAAATCCATCATAGCTATAAAATAATACACTATTCCATCTTTAACATCGATCATCATATTACCATCGTTTTTTTCAATTTTTAAGTACACTACCTATACAAAAATTAGGACACCCCGTAATTTGAATTTATTTTAGAAATTATTATTCTTTTTTTTAACTATTTTCGATTGTAACATAGTTTATCAATTGATTGCCTAAAAAAAATTGTTGTTTCGTTTACGGCTGATTTCATAATGATTCGCTAAAGTGGACTTTAGTAAAAGGAGACTTTACGTTAAAGTCGAGTTTTAAAGGATTCTTTAAGTAAAGTGGCTTTTAATGAAATTTTATACTGTTGGTTTGTATCGTTTCAAATTTGTTAATATTTAATATCTATATAATAATATAAATTCTGTTTTAAGTTTTGTAGTACGCTCCTGAGTTGTTTATTTGCGTTTGTCTCTTATAAAGGAATTTTAAAACGATCAATATATTATGGCATTTTAAGTTGAGATTCTAAATATCAAGTAAGTTTTGTATTCAGTTGTTTTTGTCGTTGAAAACGATTTGTTTACATTCAAGCCCCCAAATATTCCGGTTAAAAAAAGAGGTTCTTAGAAAAAAATATTGCAAATCAGTTATTAAATTTTTCTAAAACGTAATAAAGCTAGGAATATTTCAAGGTTGTTACAAACGAGTGTCGAGGGTATTTTGTTTGTTTAGGTTCGTAGGCCACAAACTAGCTGTGAGATGCGAGGGGAATTTATTTTGGTTGAATTTGTAAAATCTAACGATAGGGAGTCAAGCAAGAGATTTGAGACTAGAGAGATGTTTGGGCAATTTTGAATCAGGAGTTGATTCAATTTTCTTTGTGTTGATGTCTTAATACCGATTAAGATGATAATACTCTTTGCATAATGGCAGTTTAGAACACAGTAATCATCATAAGATTTGTGCAGTATACCGGAACTGATGAAATTTTGAAAATATATAATAATAATATATATACTATGTCCCACCAGCTTTGTTGTCGTTTGCCTGCTTGATCCAACCCCATTTACGTCTTAGATCGTCGTTCCTGAAGTATGGAAATGGTTTCCTTTGTTCCTATGGAGAATTTGTCCGGTTAGTTTCAATCCCAGAGATATAGCAAGTTTCTTTTTTAAGTGAAATAAGTGAAAATAAGGTAACATTCAATATATTAATTTTTTCAAATTAGACAGACATTTTTTTGCTAAAAGTAATAATTGCTTTCATTAAAATTTAAAAGGATTTGTAATAATTAATAAATTGTAAATTTTATGGGTTAACTTAGCTGTCATTTTAATTGTTTTTTTAAACTTAATGTTAACATATGACAGCTAGTTTTATTTTTTTCGATATTTATTTGTTTTATTTGTTTTCAAAAAATATTAATCTCTGTGCGGTAACATTTGTAAGTTTTTGTAGTATCTCCAAATCCTGGAGTTTGTAAATGGACACATGTAAGTTTTTTTTATTCTGTATTTTGCAACTATTTATATAGTATATTTTTTGTTCCATTTGTATTTTTTATAACTGTTTGTGGTGACACAAAAATAAATGTTAAATTTTGTTTCTTAACATTTGTTTATTTTTTTTTAAACTAACCTTTCTTGAGTTTCCGTTTGAAAAAGATATGTTTCTTTATGTTTGATAATTATTTCCCTAGTTACAACTAGTTGTTGTAATGGTTATAATTAGGCACCTCGAAGTGGCGCCCTTTCTAAATTACTAGAGGTGTTTTCTGTTTCTTTTTATTTTGTCCCAAGAGATTTATGACCTTTTGTTTCATATTTTTGTAGTTGCCCCAACCTCAAACCCCTTGCCATTTACTTATCCACGACCCCAGTTCTCCAACTAACCCCTGAGTGCCCGTTCGCACAAGTAACGATTGTTTTACTTGCCCTATCTTCGCCTCCAATTTTCTACCCCTATGTTCTTACCCTGAGGTAGGCAAAATATTTCGTTACAGGTTAAACTGAATTCTGATTACTGAATAAACTGAATTATGAATGCCAGAGACCTACCTGCTAAAAAAACATCCTTCTCAGCGGTGAATTACCGACCGGATCGCCCTGATTGGGACGCAACATCGGCACGTCATTCACCCGATCTTTCATTGACTCATAATTTATTCTCACGCATTCTAGCACTTTCTTTAACGGTGTGCCGTTAAAATGGCTCGATCCTTTGGAGATGAAAGAATGGCCAAAAATTTTGAATGTGTTTCAGTTTCCCATCAAACTGCATCTAGAACAGTTGATGAGCTGAATACTCATGTATTTAAAAAAATGGTCGACACAGTTCCTGATTGTTTTTACTATTACTTAGCCCTGGACGAATATGTTGATATTACTGACAAAAATCAGCTATTAATTTTTGTTAGATGCATCAGTAAAGATTTTTGTGTAACTGAGTAACTTCTAAAACTGCACCACATGGAAGACGGGACCAAAGGTATAAATATATTTGAAGCAGTTAGTGACGCTGTGAAAATATAGGCGGTTTTCAAAAGTGCTCTTGCGTTTGCACCGAAGGAGCAAAAGCAATGACGGGACGCATAACGGGATTGGTTGGATTTTTACAGGAAAATTTGTATGCCAGTCAAACTTGTATGCCATTCAAGAAAATCCTAATAAAAGTCTGTCATTGTCAATTCCTGAATTTGAACAATTTTTAGGGTCCTTTTTGGCAATGTCCAGGGTAAAACTATCCAACTCAATAATGTATTGGAAAACTAAGTTAAACTGCCCAATTATATCAGAAGTAATGACCTGGGATCGGTGTGAAGAAATAAAATCCAAAATCCATAATCCATTTTAACGATAATTCCACACTACCAGAAGATAATACCACATATGACAAACTATTCAAAATAAGGCCCTTGTTAAATCATTTACAGGTGAAATTTAGAGAAATTCCAATGCCTCAAATGTTATGTATTTATGAACAGATAGTGCCATTCAAAGGCAGATCTAGCATTAAACAATATATACCCAGGAAGCCACATAAATACAAATTATTTGCTCTTTGTGATGAGAAAGGATTTATGTATGATTTTTTTATATATTCTGAAAAAATCCAACCAGTAACCGGAGAACCAGATTTAGGAGCTAGCTCCAATATGCTACTGCAACTAGCCACTCATATTCCTGTAGGCGCAAATCATCTCTTATATTTTGATAATTGGTTTACCTCTCTAGCTCTGATGGTGCATTTGGCAAAAAAGAAAATTTATTGCCTTGGAACAGTAAGGATAAATCGCTTACCGGGAGTTGCTGTAAACAAGGATTTACTAAAAAAAAACGGGTGTGGCAGTCCAGTGGGACTGCCGGTGGAAGTTACACTTCTATACACGCATTCGCTGTTACAAATTTATTTGGGAGTCAATCTGCACAATCATTACATATGTAATTCTATAGGTAAGACATAGCAGAAAGAGAAACAGAATTAATAACAACTTACTAACAATGAAGAATTGAATCAATATTTTGATGAAAATGTATACTTTTATTTTCATATATGTATGAAAGGAGTTGAATGCAAAAAATTTTTTACACATACTCTGCAGTAAAATTCATTGTTTATTTTGTTATTAATATCAGTAGCGCACCTAGAATTTAGAAGGGGGGGGGGTTTGGTTGGTCACCAACATTTTTTTTATGATGTTACCTCCATTTTGAGTCCTTAAAATGTGTAAGTAACAGTGTCTGAGTAGGGTGCTGGGGGGGGGTTAACCCCCAAACCCCCCCCCTCGGTGCGCCACTGATTAATATAATAATACAATACAAATTAAACTGCAATATTCATAAGTATTTAAAAATGAGAATAATATACATAAAAAAATACACTACAATACAGTGCAACATAATTCCATATATAATAATACAATACAAATTAAAATGCAATATCCTTAAGTATTTAAAAATGACAATAATGTAATAATATTAATAAAAAAGTCCTCCCCAACTGGGAATCGAACCCCGGTCTCCCGCGTGACAGGCGGGGATACTGACTACTATACTACCGAGGACATGACACAAAGGTATTTCAAAATTGACAGTTCTGGATCATACAGTGATTTATTGAGATTATTATTTTGAAATACAAAAGACTAATATAATTATGAACATTTAATAAATATTACAAAACATATCACATAAATAATAATACTAATAAATATTTTATTATATGTATATTATATGTATAAATATATCTTTATATAATATATATATATAATATTAAATTATATATACAAAAGGAACATTTTTATATTCGAGAGAGGAAGAGAGAGAAAATATATCTTCTGTCTCTCTCTTACTCATTATTTTACATATGTAATGATTTCACAGATTCACTCCCATACAAATTTCCAACGTGGAGCGCGCGTATAGAAGTATAACTTCAAAAAGGTAAAGGTACCTTCCAAGATGTCTCGACTCTAGTAGATAATATTGAAGTCAGAGCAGTAAAATGGGCTGATAATCGGGTAGTAAATTTGCTATTAACATTTTCGTCTGTAGAACTAACTGGAACATGCAAGCAATATGACAAAAATATTAAACAGAATATTACAATTACCTGTCCAGCTATTGTCAAAACCTATAACCAATTTATGGATGGAGGGGATCTAATGGATGCATTATTGCTCTTTACAGAATTCATATTAGATCTAAAAAGTTCTATCACAAATTGTTTTTTCATTTTTTAGATGTTACTGTGGTAAACTCTTGGCTCATTTACAGAAGAGATTGTGAATCCTTACAGGTAGCTAAAAGAGACATAGCTAATCTCCAAGAATTAAAAATGAGTATTGCAGAGGCACTGGTATTGGAAGGGAAAAGAGCCCAACAATCAAAAAGGGGTCATCCATCAAAAACCAGCACAGATGCAGAATTTTCAAAAAAGAAGTAGCTAGGTCCAGCCACTAAAAGTATTCCGGTAGCAGACATAAGTCTAGATGGGGTTGATCATTGTCCATGGTCACAGATAGGGGTAGGTGAAAAAACATCAACTGTAGAAGTGCTCCAGTATATATGTGCACCAAATGTAAAGTACACCTGTGCATTACAAAGGAAAATAACTGTTTTATACATTTCCACACTACATAATAACTTGTATTTTTGTATTAAATTTATAATAAATTAATTTTTTTCAAATTTATTACATCTTTTATATAGATATTATGCATTATTATATGTGTAAAATCAAGCAAAAATCAAAACTTTTCCAAATTTAAATCACGAACTATTTCTAAACCAAGGACTTTTGTGACGATTTCGTAACGTTTTAAAAGAACCCCTAAAATTAAAAAAAATTCTAAAAAATCTGTAAATTAATAATAGCCGAATAAGTAAGAAGAAACAAAAAAATATTTTTTCCATTAAATTCAAAATTCAGTGTTATTGGGTTAAGTTATTTCATTGTATACATGATAAATCGGATAGAGATCTTTTGCAAGATGATGTAAATAATATATGTTTATGGTCGAAACAAAATGGTTTGAGCCTAAATCCAACTAATGTTCTTGTATTTCATTTGGTCATATAAATAATCTAATAGCTAATAGATATGCTCTTAATGATGTAGTATTGGATTCAGTTACTGAGATTAGAGATTTGGGTGTATTATTGGATTGTGCGTAGATGTTTAGAAGCCATTTTCTAAAAATTAAGGAAACAGGATTTTCATAATCTTGGTTTTATCTATCGTAACAGTTATGATCTCTCACCTCTGGTATTTTAAATTATTGTACTGCTCTCTAGTACGCTCAGGTCTTATATACGGATCTGTTGTTTAGTCCCCATTTCATCAAGTCTACTTTGGTGGATTGGAGAGTATTCAGCCGAAGTTT